>NC_077231.1:35781517-35941070 GCF_027887165.1 Monodelphis domestica
GTTAAACCCAGTATCTCAATATTGCCAAGTGCATGTTACAAATGACTACAGTGAGGTCCCTGTATCCATGAGAGGATAAGACCTACTATGGAAGGCTGAAATTGCAGAGGTCAGCAAACACCTACTGACCCTTTATATAATGTGTTCTTGAACATACATTTGTATAATAAAACCTAATTGATAAACACACAGTAAGACATTACCCACACTAAACACAGCAATAATAAAGTATATTGTACATTATTCTACAGTACTGTAGAGTAGACCTGCCTTGTCTATAGGGGATATGTTCTAAGACCCATCCCCTACAGTAGATGCCTAAAATCTCAAGGAGTACTCAAACCCACAGACAATTTTTGTTTTAACTTTTAACAACTATGTTAACTTTACTGTAAAGTAGGTGCTGAACTCTCTCGAGATCTTTCTCTCCCTCTCCTACCTCTACCCCTCAACTTGGTCCTTTGTAGTCACCTTCCTGCCTCAAAAAACAAAACAAAACAAAACCCTAAAACTCCCTCCAAATCAAAGCAGTAGAACTGACACACACTCTGCCATAGTGGGTAAACCTTTGGTATATAGAGAGGAGACCTTTGCCCCACCTCCTCCTACTTTGCCCCCCTCCTTGGACCTTGGATAACTGAAACCTTGGAAGGTGAAACCAGAGCTAAGGAAGTACTACTGTATGTATGTGTATATGTAACTTGACCAAAGCAACCTATAGTCATTCTAGAAAATAGTGTAGATGACATATCCTACTGACAGAGCTAGCAAGATTCTTTTTTACAAATGATAGAGACAGAAAATATAACCTAGGTTTCTTTCAAACCTTAATATTCTTTATTATTTATATATCCACAAAAGAAATGATATTGATTTCTCATAACTTCCTTTCTTATACAAGCTTGTGGGCTAAATTTACTGATTTCTTATCTTATATATTGTTAAACATGTGATATTAAAGAACTGTTGATTAGAAGCACAAATTTGTGACTGCGAAAGTTGATAGATTCATCATAAGTTTTAATTTTTATATCATGTCTAGGTTTTAGGGTTTATTTTTTTGCATAGTATTGTGCAAGACTTTCTTAAAATCTTTTACTTGTTTGTCTGTTACTAACTTTTTTTTTACTTTTACTAAATACTGTCTAATTTTAAGAGGCAATTTAGATGGCTCAGTAGATAGAGCACTGGGCCTATAGTCAGGAATACCTGAGTTTAAATCCAGCCTCAGTCACTTACTAAACTATGTGATTTAATCTCTATTTGCCTTAATCCAATGGTGAAGGAAATAGCAAACCATTCCAATGTCTTTGCTGAGAAAACCCCAGGGACAGTATGGTCCATAGGGTCACAAAGAGTCAGATACAACTGAACAACAAGATAGATGGTTGGCTGGATAAATGGATGGATAGACAGACAGATAGATAAAACCTCATAAATATTCCCTGACTATCAATATGCCAGGCACTGTGCTAAGCACTGGGAAAGAGAGAGCCTGTGCTCAAGGAGCTAACATGGAAGCAACATATATAAATAAGTGATATGTAGGGAAAATGGGGAATAATCAACAGAAGGAAGGTATTGGAATTTTGGGGGACTGGGAAAAGCTTCCCATAGAAAGCAGGATTTATAGCTGAGCTGGGATTTAAAGGAAGCCAGAAGGGAGAGATGAGAAAGGAGAATGTTCTAGGCATGGGAAGCCACCAGTGAAAATACCTAGAATCAAGACCTGGAGTATCTTGTTTGAGGAAAAGCAAGGAGACCAGTGTCCTTGGACTGGAGAGTACCTGGTTGGGAATGGGAAAATGGAGGGAGACTGGAAAGGTCAGAGGGGCTATAGGGGGAGAGAACATGTTGTGGAAGGTTTTAAAAGCCAAGCAGAGGATTTTACATTTGATCTTACAGGTGATAGCCATCAGAATTTATTGGGGGCAGGGCATGGTTAGTCCTGACCTTAAGGAAGGTCACTTTAACAGATGAATAGATGGATGGACCAGAATGGGGAGAGAATCATGTCAGGCAGACTAATCAGCAGTAGTCTAGGCCTAAGGTGATCAGGGCCTGCACCAGGGGGATGTCAATATGAGGAAAGAAGGGATACAAGCAAGAGATGTTATGAAGTTAAATCAACAGGCCTTGACAAGAAAGTAGATATAAAGGGTGAAAGAAAGTAAAGAATTAAGAATGACACTTACTTAGGTTATGAGCCTAGGGCACAGTAATAGGGACGTTTAGAAAGAGGAAGAGTTTGTGAAAGAAATTAGTTCAGTTCTGTTCAGATCCAATCTGAGGTATCTAATAAACAATTAGAAATGCAAGACTGGAGGTTAACAGGAAATTTAGAGAGTTTTGAGAATCGTGAGTACAGAGATCATAATTTGACCCATTGGAGCTGATGAAATCACCAAGCAAAATCTCCTGGAGAAAAGAGGACCCAGTACAGTCTTGGGAGACATAGTTAGCAGACATAACACGGATGAAGATCAGTAAAGGAGTCAGTCTGAGAAGGAGTGGTGAGATGGACAGGAGAAACAATTGAGAGCAGTGTCATGTAAACTAGAAAGAAGCAAATGTCAAAGAAAAGAGGATGGTCAATAGTAAAAAAGACTGAAGAATGGTAAAGATGAGAACTAAAAAAGGCCATTAGATTTTGCAATTTAAAAATTTTGGAGAGAGCATTTTCAGTTGAATGATGAGGTCAGGAGCCAGACTTCAGAGAGTTAAGAAGGGAATGTGAGGAGAGGACATGAACACACGTATTGTAGACAGCCTAAGAAAGGAAGAACAATCAAGTAAGTGAAGGTTATTTTGACCTTTGGAAGGGAGGCATGAGCATGTTTGTAGTTAGTAAGGAAGCAGCCAGGAGACAGGGAAAGATTGAAGATGAGTGAGAGCATGGGGCTGGTATAGAGGACAATCTGCTGGAGAAAATGGGATGGAATAGATCATTTGTGATGCAGAGGGATCAGCCTTGGTAGGAAATACTACCTTTTCATGTAAGACAAAGGTACAGGAAGAGAAATTGGCAGAAGACATCTGGAGGAGAGAAGAGAAAGCTTTCAGAATCAATTTTTCATGCTCATTCTGCCTTCACAGTATCTCTTGGATCCATTCTGCCTTCCATTGCTCTTACTGATCCTTATTCTTGTCCATCTGGGTAATCACAGTAGCCTTCCATCTGATCTTCCTTCCTCTATTGGTTCTAATCCATCATTACTACTGTCATTAATCCTTATGCTTAGATCTGGCCATGTCACTCCTCTACTCTCCATTGACACCAAGTAAAGTTCCTTTGCTTAGTGTTCAGGAATCCAGATTCTTATTATTCTTTTCCATGTATTTTATTCTTTAGCCAAAGTAGACCACTATCTGCTCCTATAAATCTCTTTGGTATGCCCTAGTCTTTGTGTCTTTACTCACATCATTTCCTTTGCTTAGAGTGTTGTCTTCTATATCCTCACTTTCACATATCAAATTCCTACTTACCCTCTAATGTCCAACTCAAATGACATTTTCCTACATGAAACCTTTCCTATTCTTCCTCCTCTTCAGTAAAGCCTTTTCTCAATCTCAGATTTTTGCATAAGCTTTTTTAAACCTTACTAAATGTGCTTCTCCTATAGTGTAGTTATAGTTAACTATTTTGTTTCCAGTCCCTTGCTGGTTTCTTAAGTTCCATGAGGGCAAAGACTGTATCTTTTCTAAAGTTTATATCATAGCACAAGTATTCTAGAGACAGTTGCTTAATAAATGTTTTTGGATGGATGAATTCATTAATTTGTACCCAAAAAGTTTTTGTTCTCATCTCTTCAAAATGTACTCACACAGATAATCCCCAGATAGTTCCACAATCTTCCTTTTTTTCTTCATTAATAACTTTTTGCAAAATGAGAAGCTTCTCTTAAATTTTATTCTTTTCTCAAAAACTATTTTTCTTCTATCTAATGCCTCCTAATTGGAATAGTCTCCTAGCAGGGTAGAGCTCTAACAGTTTATATATTGTTCAAATTATGTATCTTTTTTCTTTTTCTTTGTCTGAGTAATAAAATATATAAGAAGGAAGATAGGATCTGTGATGATGATTTTTTTAAAAGAAAAAATAGTATAGCTTTAAAAATAAGAGCCATTACAATTATCCTAGTTTCTGGAGTATAAATGACAAATCTTAGTTTGACATACTATTTTGACTTCTAGTAAGAAAACTGTTCAGGCTTTAAATGTGAATGACTATTCAACTTATTATTGAATATAGCCAATTTTTAAATTATAAGTTCCCAGAAGTATTTGGTGACAAGAACCATTTCATTTTTTACTCCAAGGCTTACCACAATACCTTACCCATAGTAGTGCTTAATGAATTCTTGTTGATTGATTGATTGATTAAAAAAAAAGTTTAAAAATGTTAATAAACATGAAATAAGAAATAAAATAAATTTTGTTGATCAAACTGTAATCAAAATAATCACATGCATTTGGGCATAAAGTATTGTTAGTATCTATTATTTTGATGTAATATTCAAACATTCAAATAAATTATAATTCCAGTTACATTGCTTGAAAAAATTAGTATATTAGTTAGCAGAAAGGCAAAGTATGGTATGTTTTTTAAACTTTATGATATAATACTTACACTGTTTTATTTGACCAGAATTTTGTTGTCTTTACACTTTGATTTTATTTATTTTATTTTAGTATTTGTGAATCAGTTCTGATTTTATTTATTTTATTTCAGTATTTGTTGAATCAGTTCTGCTTTCTTCATTCTGCTTTCCTTTAGAAAAATACTTGTTTTTTTTATTTCTTTCTGATCACATGCTGAGCAGTAATATTTGACAAACCCAGTTCATCAAATTATTTGTGGGTCACAGAACAGGGTAAGAGGAATGTGATTGGGACCAGGAGGGTCAAAGACAGACTCAAGGCCTCACACTGATCAGTGACAAGATTTATTGATTTCAGGTACATAGTGGTGTAGGCTAAGGGATTAGGTAAGCTTTTGACAAGGACTGTGGTTAGTAATGATTTTAGATTACCTCAGTGGATCTAAAAAGAGTTTTCTATAGATAATAATTCAGTATGTCAATGTGTAACCATCTAACAGAGTTTCTCACAGAATTCCTACATCAGTAATTTCTTGGAAGAACATACCATATTTGGGGAGAGAAGGGGTTCATTTCTCATGCTGAGGAGGTAAGCTACATGTCTGGCTATTGCTAAGCTATGGTCTCCCAGAGACTGGGATTGCAAACTGGGGTTCAATCTCACTACTGGAGGCTACAAATATTTATGACAATTCTATACCATGATTTGTTCAGGTATTCCCTCAAGCTTTAGGCTGAAAATTTATTTCCAGCTTTTTGTTATTACAAGTAGTGCTCCTATTTAAACATTATTGAGCATATAGATCTTTTCTTACTGTCAACTACCTCCATCTGATAAAGTTCCAGTAGTAGAATCTCTGAGTCAAAGGATATGAACAATTTACTAGTTTTTCTTGAATAGTTCCAAATCTTTTTTAGAACAGTAGGACCAATTTAAAGATCTTCAAGAGGGCAACTAAGTGACTCAGTGGATAGAGAACCAGTCTCAGAGATGGGAGGTCCTGGGTTCAAATCTGGCCTCCGACATTTCCTAGCTGGATGACCTTGGGGGCAAGTTACTTACTGCCTATCCCTTACCACTGGAACCAAGACACAGTATTGATTCTGAGACAGAAGGTAATAGTTTAAAAAATAAAGTGAAATAAATTTCTTCTAACAACAAATTAGTCTATTTTTTCCCACAGCTCTATACAAAAATGAGTTTCCTCATCTTTTTGCATCATTACTAGCATAAAGAATGTGAGATTATTTTAATTTTTCTAGTTATTATTACATTTATTAACTATTATCAATAATTTGTTCCAGTTATTTTTCTTATTGTTTTTTTGATCTGGTCATATTTTCTGACATTTTAAAACTGTTAAATATTCTGTGTTCACTTTATATAACATTTGAACAAAGTAAAACTAGAATTAGCAAATAAAGATTTGTTAATGTAATTTGTTTTCATAAGTCAAACACATTCTAACAAATATATATAACTCCCAACCCACCATAGAAAGGTTATAATCCCCAAAATGATAATAGGTAAAACCAACTAGAAGAGTGATCCCAACTAAGGGTATAGTTCACTTTTTTTTTTTTTAAACCCTTACCTTCCATCCTGGAGTCAATACTGTGCACTGGCTCCAAGGCAGAAGAACAGTAAGGGCTAGGCAAGGGGGGATCAAGTGACTTGCCCAGGGTCACACAGCTAGGAAGTGGCTGAGGCCAGACTTAAACCCAGGACCTCCCGTCTCTAGGTCTGGTTCTCAATCCACTGAGCCATGCAGTTGCCCCCTATAGTTCACTTTTTAAATTTCCTGTGTCACAGAAAGGAGACATGTCAATGTTGTTAATTGAATTTAATCTAAGCCTTTGTGCTGTTTTAATGTATTTACATAGTTTTAAACATTAAATACAGTTTTCTGGGCTCTACTTTCTCAATTTACCTTTACTTCTTGCAAGTATTTTCATATTTTCTGAATTATTCACATTTGTTGCCATTCCTTACAATGTAACAATGTTCCATTACATTCACATGCTAAAATTTGTTTAGCCATTCCCCTAATGTTGTACATATAATTTGTTTCCACTTTTTTTCCTATACAAATAAAGCTACCAGCAAGAAAATTGGCTAAAGAATGGTATTAGGAACCTAGGAGACCTGGGCTCAAGTTCTGTGCCTGACATTTGCCAGCAGCATAACCTTGGGCAAGTCATATCACCTCAGCCTCCGTTTCTTCATATGTAAATTAGAAATAATATCTGGAACTTACATCATAGACTGGTTATGAGGTTAAAACAATGAACAATTTTTTAAAAAGACTCAGTGTTTTGGTTACTTTTGTCAGTAAGTCAACAAGCATTTATTAACCCTTTCCTCTGTGTACTACTGTAGTGCTACTACTGTAACTCTGCTAAGGATAAAAAAAAAAGCAAAAATTGCTTTTGTTGTTGATTTGCTTTTTTTCTCTCAAAATCTGTTACAATCTTCCTCATTAGGCCATATTCTTTTAGGGTATATTTGGAAATGAATGCAATATAAAAAAACAAAAGGTATCAAAACAAGAGTTTTGCTAAAGTTATAGGAAAAAAAATAGTGCTCCTATGAATATTTTTATACACATGGTTCTTTTCTTGCCAATAGTAATCACCATAAGGGTATAAACCCAGCAGTTGGATTGCTGGGTCAGAAGGTGTAAGAAGCTGAGTAAGTCTCATCTGTATAACCATTATTCCTTTGTATCACCCAAAATGATATTCTGTGTTTTCTTATTTTTCTTATCTTTTTATAGCACTATAACATCCCATTCTGTTATTATTCTATGATTTGTTCAGCTGACCAGTTTTGTACAGATAAGGGGATATTAGGTGCTTAAGATAAAAAAAAACAAACAACCCAGGGACCCAAGTCCCTGTCATTAAGGAGCTCCCATTCTACTTTCCTTTTCAGTCCAATTCAACGGAAATTTTTATTAAACACCATTGTTGGGTAAAGCATTATATAATGTGTTGAGGATTGAAAAACAAGTATAAAACCATTTGTACCTTCCAGGAACTTGGGATGATGTGAGTTAGGAAACTGACATGAACATGAAGAAGAATGGTACAAAGAAAACTGAAGTGGGAGAGGAAACTAGCAGCTGAGAAGTCACCTGATTTAAGCAAAAATGAGGATTCATAACAGGCTTAAATGAGGAGGGAGAGTGAAGAGAGAGGCAAGAAATAACTCTGTTCAGAAAATTGCTTCTGATTCTAGAAATTATGAAATGTTTGTAAAGTTACATCTATTTTTCATTTTCATGTTTTCTTTAGTATAAAATCCTAGAAACATGCTCAAAGATAATTATCAATTTTCTGGCTCTTACTATTTGTTGCCATATTGCTTTCCAAAATTTTGAACTAATATACAGATTGCTAAGAATTTCCTTTGTGTTTTTATTTTTCTCTTTCTCCAATCTATTGAAGATCAATTTTTCCAATTTGGAACAATGCCTAAAAAAATATTAAGTTGTACAAAGCTTTTGATCCAGTGATACCAATCATAGTTCTTTTCACGGCAGCAAAAAATTGGAAACAAGGGGTGCTCATTAATTGGGGAACAACTAAATAAGTTACAGTTTACTGTTTTTTATAAGAAATTATGAAGGAGATGGTTTCAGAAAAACCTGGAAAGACTTGTATGAACTGATACAAAGTGAAGTGAACAGAATCAGGAAAAAATTAATATCTAATAACAATATTGTAAAGATAAATAACTTTGAAAGTCTTAAAAATTCTTATCAATACAACGATCAACCACAAATACAAAAAACTTGATGAAACATGCTCTCTACCTCCAGAGTGAGCTGATAGACTCAGAGGGCAGATTGAAGCATATTTATTTTATTTTATTTTTTTTAATATTCAGGAATTTGTTTTGCTTGACTTATCTATTTTTTAAAACCTTTCCCTTCCATCTTAGAATCAATACTGTGTATTGATTCCAAGGCAAACAAGTGGTAAGGGCTAGGCAATGGGGGTTAAGTGACTTGCCCACAGGGTCGTACAGCTAGGAAGTGTCTGAACCCAGATTTGAACCCAGAAACCTCCTGGCTCCCAATCCATTGAATGATGTAGTTGCCTCTATATTTGTAATGGACTTTGTTTTTCTTGCTTTCTCAATAGAAATGGAGAGAATTCAGAACTGAAAATAAAAATGAAATTGAAAAAAACTTTTCATTGATTTAACTTCCCTATGTGTTAATTACTCTACCATTATGATCTTGGCTTTCATCATTTCAAAATAGGAGGAATTTTGTGCCCTAGAGTTGTTTGAACTGACTGTCTTATAGCAATAAATTTTCCATAAGAATGTGTACTGTTTTCTTAATTATAAAAAAACACCATCAGTGACATTATTATGTGACAAGATAAAAGGAAGATGAATCAAATTTATATCATTTGCAAATTTCATAAATATTTCTTTTAAATAAAATGCTGAGAACACAGCTTCTAGCATATTCAACCTTGTGGCACTCTATTACAGCTATTTCTCAAATGTGACCTACAGCATTACCAAACATTTGTTTGAATTGAAGCCAAATTAGGGAAGAATGTCAGTACAGTTGGTGGGTAGGGTCTGAAGACTGGTGATCTAAACAGGAAATATAACTAAAGGCCAGTTATCCTAGAGATGGGCATGCAGAAACACTGGTCTGAAGGCAGGCACTAATTTGAAGATCAGTTCATGGAGGAAAGAGACAAGGGAAAGGATACAAATATCGTTTTGAAAGATCAAAATGGAGGGCTGTTGGGTGGCTCAGTGGATTGAGAGCCAAACCTAGTGACAGGAGATCCTAGGTTCAAATCTGGCCTCAGACACTTCCTAGCTGTGTGACGTTGGGCAAGTTACTTAACCCTCATTGCCTAGCCCTTACCACTTTTCTACCTTAGAACTAATACTCATGTGATTCTAATACTAATACTACAAGTGATTCTAAGATGGAAGATAAGCATTTAAAAAAAGTTTGGGGGTAAAACAAAATTTTATCTAGTTCCTTGAAGTATCTAGGAAATGAAGCAGCAGGAAACCATTTATTAAAGAACCTGTGGACAAAGAAGAAGAGGCTTTATTACAAGAGATTGTGAATAAAAGAACTTAGTGGTTGAAGAGGTCCTTAGGAACCACCTCATTTTCCAATGATGAAACTGAGAGCCAGTGAGTTTAATTGATTAGTATGTCAGAAGTAAGTAGCAGAGTTTCTGAATGTATATTGTGTAATAGAAGCTCTTTCACTATGGTATTTATGGTAAGAGAAGTGCTGGAACAGTTACACTAGGAAATAAGGTTAGAAGGAGAACTGGGATTTTCACTCCTTCCCCCACACCCCCACTTTCTGTGTCTTTCTGTTGATTAACAGTTCTTCAAAGAAGGTAAGTTAACAGCAACCTTTCAATAAATAATTTCACAATATAATACCTTCAAAAGAGGATTTATTTTAAAGGAAGAAAGTTAGGGAGATGGGGTAGGGCAGAGGGAATTTAAGGTTTCCCTAATTTATTATAAAGTTCAATATAAGGAAATATGGTTGATTTGTCCTTAAGGGGAAATTGTTAATAACTTGAAAAGGATCTTCAGAGCTATGCCTCCAACTTTTCCAAGGTTAAATTATTGGTCAGGAATTCAGAGCAGTTGTCTGCTGGCTCCTCTCTTCCAGTTCAAGAGAGCAGAAGAAAAGTTTCATATGTTGACTTTCTTAACTGTCTCTCTGACCAAATTCTTCTCTGGAATCTTCCCCTTCTCTCCTTGATTGACAGACCTCCAAGCTTCCATTCCTTGCATCTCTTTGCAAATCTCTCTGTTGTGGTAATCAGTTTCTCACAAAACCCCCTTTTCCTTTAAAGCAAAATTACAACCCAGAATTTTGCTGTAAACAATACTCAGCTCATTATTTCACTATGAAGAATTCCTAATTACCTATAATCTAAACTCTATTTTAACATATTTCACTACCCCCAAAGTAAAAAAAAAAATCCTAACCTGTCTTAACTATTCTGACTATCTATTTCTATCCTAAAGTTTGGGATTAAGGAAAAAGGTGTGGATCTAGAAATGCAATACAGAAATATGGTTTTGAACATAATAGTGTAAACAATGCAATTCAAACAATATTTTTGACTGTAACTTTCTTATATCCTAATGACTATAATTTGCTCTAAATAAAAGTTTCTGTGAACAACTGTTACTAATATTATTATGAAACTTAACTTATATTAATTATGCTGTACATCTGTCCCTAAGTCATCTAGGCTTCTTAACAAATTCCCTAAATCTTGCCCTATGTGTTAGTCATTAGAACATCAGTAACTTAATCTTCTAATGTTCGCATGTTAATTCTATTAGTATTTACAAATGTGCATAGTTTTTGTCTATATATATTTTTTACATATGTACAGTTATAATACAATTTTGTATGTGATTTCTGTGCAAAATCATGCAGATAAGAAAATTCCCTTTGTTTGAATTTTCCACAGAAACTCACAAGTATGTCAGTATGAATTTTATGTATGTGTTACTATGAAATGTTTTGTATACTTACCCAGTCCATGAGACTTTTCCACATTGTGCTTATATGTAGTTTTATATGTGTATGTACCTATATGTGAAGTTACATGTGACATCATCACCATCAGTTCAAGATTTCAAAGTCTTTCCATGTCTTGGGTGTTGATTGTAGAAACATACATGTCTTGGATTTTTCATCTGTGCAGCATACATGTGTTGTCACCTCACCTTGATTGAAGTCCCATGTTCTTTAACATATAGGAACATGCATGAATGTAAGCTTTTCATATGCGTGTAAGTAAGATTGATGATTTCTGCTGTGCATGAGAGTAAGTTTGAATTCTTCATGTGTACCTGTCAGTATTCATGAGTTGAGTCTTTGTGTGTGAAAATATGCTTTTCCATATGATAATGTGTGGGTATGTGTAGTATGTTGTACTGTATAAATATTTCAGGATATATGATTTTGAAATATATTTTGAAATATGGTACTCTCTTATATTATTTGATGTTTGATTTCACAAGGGATTGTATTTTGTGTAAATTGTTTCTTTAAGGTGTTCATAATAAGAGTTTCTCCTGACTTTTGAATTTTTCTTGAGATAGAATTTCTTTTAGCCTATGGGTTTCTGTGTTCTTGTTGGTGTAGATAAAATGATACATGATATAATATATTTTGCACAGTCGTATCTTCTTATTTAAATAACTTTGCTTCATTTTCATTGTTGTTGTAAGCAGAGACAATTTTCATTGGAACTATAATCTTTGTATGAGGCTATTTCATTATTGTTTTTTTTTTTTGCAGTGCTTATTTCTGTTGTAATTTGTACTCTCGTGTCTTTATAAGTAATGCTTTCTTATTTGTTCTTTTTGTCTTTTCATATATAGCTTTCCATTTATAGGGACTGTTGTTAAATATTGCTAGGGCAGTTGTTGTTATTTTATTCCTCATTGCTGGTAATATTATGGGTATAATGTAGTTTCACCTCATCATGACCACATTGTTGTTTCTTTTGAGATGTCTGAAACTATGAGGTAATATCTTCATGGTATACCCTCCCTCTTTTCCTCCCCCTGGTAGAGATTTGTTTTTAGGTGAAGGTTGAGAGATATGAGTAGCCTGTTTCAGTTCTCATCTATAAATTGATATTAAAGTCTTTGATAACAGATTCATCTAATGTGGGTAAGTGCTTCAATAGCATCCTAGGTATTTCCCATCTTCCATTACTGGGTCTTTGTACTTATAGTTATGAAGTTAGAGTTTGTCAATGAAAGCTTAAGGGTTTTCTTGATATGATTGAATTCCTTAATTGTTATTTCGTCAGATTTTATATCTAGGACTAGTCTTTGTTCTCACAAGGTTTTGTGTTGTATGTTACTCTATGGAACTCAACAAATCCTGGTTACAATCCTTCTCCGCAAATGGTATTTGTCATGTTATGTCGTTGAAGAGAAAAGATGTGAAATTGTATATCTATCTCTCATCCAGTTTGTTCTTTAATATGTTTCTTCCCATTCACAGTTACAGTTTGTATCGGCAATATAATCCAATTTCTGTACAAATTCTTCATAACTTCATAACATATCTTCAAATCCTATCATAGCAAACATTTCCTCTATTGATAAAGAATCTCCTCTGTCCCACAGGATATCATCATCATCATAAGATTTTGTTTGTTCTAGGTCTAGGTATTCACCTTCCCATTTGTGTCCCACACAGCCCAGTCTTTGTTAAGTCCCTCATAGAGCTTGTAAAATTCATAGGGTTCTTGTTCTTGATCACTGTTTTGGTTCATTATTATTACACCCTTTGGTATTGAATCATCTTGGTCTGAGTCTGACTCTTGATCACTGAATTCTGTAATCCTTATGTTTTTCATTAGATTTTGTTCAGTGCCATGTAAACTTGTGTCAGAGGTTGTTAACTCAGATTTTTATTTGTTGATCTAACCCTATGTCACCAGCTTTTATCTTTTCCAAATCTGTTTCTAGTTGTTTCTCATTAATAAGCTCTAGAGTTGTGTTCTGTGATGATAAACTTGATAATATGGGGTTAACTGCTTCTTGCAATGCTGTTACTAAAATTCACAGGTTCTATACTTTCTTCAGCCTCAAGTTTTTGTTCATCTGACCTCTCTTTTGACTGTGTGGAGGTAGAAACCTATCCCTCTATGATGTTATCTTCTGGGAATGACTTTAGTACAGCTGCATTTTCCCCTGTATCCCTGGGATGTGTGTATTCATTCTTCCCCACTCTACTCCATACATATGGTTGTAGTTTTTGTGTTGCTAGTAAATTAATTGCTAATGTATCACTTCTGCCATTTGTATGGTTGAACCAGTTAAATCTTCATGGCTTAAATCATTTCCTAATTGATCTTCATTTAAATTTGACTATCTTGTTTCCTCCTACACTGGAATATAAATTTAAACCATAGCTATCTGTAAGTTCATATAGTTTTACTTGGCCAGACCTTCCCCCGCCATTTAGAATGTTGGTTTCATGGGAATCTCTTAAACCCTTAGCTCTCATGGCAGTTGTTGTACCCCCCATTCTATCTGTATTTTCAAATCTTAACTGCTGTTTCACTTCCAATACATTGAATATGATCAATAATATCAACTGTATTTTCAGCTCCATCTTCTTCGAGATTTGAAATTTTCAAGTTATTTAATGTAGGGTGAAAAATTTCAGCTTCTTGGTTCAAGCTAGATATTTTTTCTAAGGAAGTCTGTCCCAAATAGCTTTTTGAAGTTTTAGTAGATTGAAGTGGGGTTTTATCATTGTCTGTGAGTTTATGTATCTTGTTTATAGCTCCTGTAATTGTATCTGCAATAGTAACATCAGTCTGGCTTTCATTTGGATATTATATTAGAGGGAATTGAAATTGTGTTTCACTGTTTCTTTCAAGAACTCATGATATGTTTATGCAGGTTTTCATGAATTGTTTTTGTCTTTAATTCAATCCCTGTGCTCATTTTGCACTGAAAAAAGTTGTCCAAATATGTTTTTATCTGTTCTTTGCTATTTTCCTGATTGGTTACTATGCCTTTTCTGTCTGAGTCTTCAATATCAACTTGTATCTGTGCAGTTAGATTTTTAATCTCTTTATCTAATTCCTGCACTTGTCTCTGCTTTTCATTCAATATTTGATTTGATTTGTTATCATAACTTCTCACAGACCCAGTAAATCCAGTTTTATGTTCCACCCATGTATTTTCTTTCCTCTTTATATGTTTTTGTTTTACTCCTGCCAGTCCCTCATTGCTTGTCACATCCTTCAATTCCTTTCTGCCAACCCCATGTTTATTTCTCAGTATCTTAGATTTCTGGCTTCATAAATTTTACCTTCCTTTTGATACCACATCTGCATATTTTGGTTTAGCCCCTGTTTTTATGACTGCCTTCATGGCTTCAATTATGACGCTTCCTGATCATTTTTTAGCCAGCAATGCTGACAGCATGAGTTTGTCTTAGATCTATATATGTTTTTCCCTGTGTGTCTTTATTATTAGATTCATATTTCTTCTTTAGAACCTTGTGACACAGGAAACACTTCCTTGTTTCTCTCTGTCCCCTGTTTTGTTGGTATGAGGGTCTAGAGTATGTCTTTATGGTCTGTAAACTCTTAATTTGCTCAATTCCTTTCTGTTTTAATGACTTCTGTGCTTTGCAATTTTTGCTTTAATTCCCTAATTTCAGACTGCTGTTCATTGTGACTTTCCCATAAGTATGTCACTGAATCTCAAAGTTCAGCTAGGGTGACATTGTCATACTTTGGGAAGTAATTTCTAAAGAAATTTTTCAAATGTGAATTGCAACCCCTAAGGAACTGTCTCCTCACATGAGCCACAGACTCCTCTGAATCCTGATCTATCCCCATTTTAGACTCTGCTGTCTCAAATAAGCAATCAATAAATACGGCAGGATATTCATTACTTTCTTGATTTAACTTATCAAATTTAATTTACCCCATGCATTTGGTTTGGAGCAGAAAGACTTTATGACTTGCAGGAGATCTTCCCTGCATTTTCTCAAGTAAGCCATACTAGTAGGATTTGCAAAATCAAAATCCTCTCTCTACTCTTCAGTTGGCCAGCTTGTCAGGGTACAACAGTACATCAGGATACAATAGACATGTCCTGGTCTTCTGCACAAATTACCTATGTTCATGAGGACTAAATAATTCAGAAAGAAGGAACTCTGAATTCTAAAAATCAGGTTCAAATATTTTAAATGCCCTTTCCAATTCCTTAAACGCTTGGTAGGACTCACAGAGAGATTCTGGGAACCTGCATTTGATAGAATCAAGTTCCTGGGTGGAAAACTGTTTGTGGATCTTTGAATGAACCACCCCAGCCAAGTCTGAAAGTTTTGCAATGTCCCTGAGTGGTAGTATTTTCTCAGCATCATTGTTGACTTCCTTGTTATTTTCCTGAGCCCCTTTATTATTCTTCCCTTTGGTTTTCTTATCTTTCTCCTTAGTATCTTTGTCCATAAGCCCAGTATTTTTTGCCCACTTCCATCCTTAGCCTGATTTAGTCCTTGCTTTTGTAGAAACTCCTCACACATTTTCTTAACTAACTGTTCCAGATTTGTGTCTACTACCAGAATTTGAGCTGCCTTTATTGGTGTCATAAATTTGATAATGTTTTTAAGGTATGAGAAAGTCTGTATGGCAGCCATTGTAAACACATATAGTTGGGTAAGGATTTTCCATAGCCCAGTATCTGTTGTAAAAGGTATAGCTGTTATAAAAGCCATTGAATTCGATATAAGGCCTGTAGTATCCATAATGACCATAGTTACTGCACTATACATTATAGTATATATCCAGTAACATCCAATGTCTGAAAGCACAATCAGACCACAGATTATCTGTAGCATCATCTTGTTTCTTTTTCTACTATTTTCTTTCACTATTTTGGGAAAGGGTAAGACCTTTTCCTGGGTGCCAAGTTGTAATAGAGGCTCTTTCACTATGGTATTTATGGTAGGAGAAGTGCTGGAACAGTTACACTAGGAAATAAGGTTAGAAGGAGAACTGGGATTTTCACTCCTTCCCCCACACCCCCACTTTCTGTGTCTTTCTGTTTATTTTAACAGTTCTTCAAAGAAGGTAAGTTAACAGCAACCTTTCAATAAATAATGTCACAATATAATACCATCAACAGGGGATTTATTTTAAAGGAAGAAAGTTAGGGAGATGGGGTAGGGCAGAAGAAATATAAGGTTTCCCTAATCTATTATAGAGTTCAATATAAGGAAATATGGTTGATTTGTCCTTAAGGGGAAATTGTTAATAACTTGAAAAGGATCTTCAGAGCTATGCCTCCAACTTTTCCAAGGTTAAATTATTGGTCAGGAATTCAGAGCAGTTGTCTGCTGGCTCCTCTCTTCCAGTTCAAGAGAGCAGAAGAAAAGTTTCATATGTTGACTTTCTTAACTGTCTCTCTGACCAAATTCTTCTCTGGAATCTTCCCCTTCTCTCCTTGATTGACAGACCTCCAAGCTTCCATTCCTTGCATCTCTTTGCAAATCTCTCTGTTGTGGTAATTAGTTTCTCACAATGGGCTACAAGGTAGAAACATTCGATCACTAGAGAAGAAAGTTAGCTATTAGGAAAATAAGATGATAACAAAATGACAAGTTATACCCACCTTGATAATATCAAATTATTGAACTATGCATAATGGTTACTTCTATTCCATAGTCTATAGTTGGGATTGATCTCTATATCAGAGGCCGGAGTAGAATGAGTTCAACTGTGTGGAGGTTTAAGATGGTCATAGAAGAAAAGTAATCAGGGGGCAGCTGGGTAGCTCAGTGGATTGAGAGCCAGGCCTAGAGACGAGAGGTCCTAGGTTCAAATCTGGCCTCAGGCACTTCCTAGCTGTGTGACCCTGGGCAAGTCACTTGACCCCTGTTGCCTAGCCCTTACCACTCTTCTGCCTTGGAGCCAATACACAGTATTGACTCCAAGATGGAAGGTAAGGGTTTAAATTAAAAAAAAAAAAAAGAAAGAAAAGAAGTAATCAGTCCATTAGGACATCTTTTGATTACGCTTGTTTATTCAAATGTCAATCCATATAATAGCCTCCATTTCACCATGTTATTAACAAAGATATAATGAGAGACTTTATAAAATGTTTTGCTGAAATGAAAATAACAAAAATTATGCTAGTATTAATAACAACTAGCATTTCTATAGCACCTAAGATTTACAAACTGCTATCTATACATTTGATCTCATTTGATCATCATAATAACTGCATTTTATGGAAAGAGGATGCTTGAGTAAAGAGGGTGAATAGCTTTTGACTAGGGTTACACAGCTGGTAAGCCCCTGAGCCAGAACCTGGTATTCGAATAGCTCATCTAACTTCATCTTATCTAAAAAAGGAGTTGTTAGTTTTGCATAATTTATTCTTCCTAAGTGTCTTCCCACCTCTCCCACACTCTTCTGTTAATGGATTATAATATTTTAGGCTCTCTCAAATATCTAAGGGGTAAATTGTGGATATAATGGATAAGAAATGAGATGTAGCTCTGAGAACTATGTTTTCTGTTTTATACTATTGATTTATATATCACATATATAATATAATTTATGTATCATATATATATATATATATATATCCAGGTGGTTATCACTGACACCAGCCATATGCAGCTCATAAACCTATCCCTGATTAGACTCCCAGGGCTTAGGCAGTAAGCTGCTTGTAGAAAGGGATGAACTTTTCTTGCTGAAATTGAAACTGAAGTCCTAGAAGCTACAAATGATAATCTGGAATTAGGGAATGTATAAAGAATTTTATCTTTTAAAAGAAACGGCATGGAAGGGACAGTCTCCTTTTCCCTATAACTTATGGCATGAGGTATGAAATGAGAGTAGCATAAAATTAACCTCCCTTTCAAGTAGGAAAAAAAGCTTTATTTAGAGGAGGAAAATCAAGGACACAGAATGTGAAAATAGAACTAGAGACATAACACCAAAAACAACACAACATCACAAGCAACACATTCTTTCAACAATATATGCAGGCTTACCTTTCCCAAAAGGGAAAACTTGAAAACTTTGCCTCTCATATGAAGATCAAGGTTCTTTTTCTGTTACAGGTAAAGCAAAAGGAATTATTTTCCATGCCCTGAAAAATTCTGATTTTTCACAGTGATCATTTTTCAGTACAGCCCTTGGATTAAGCCTTTGGAATTTCCTTCATTTTGCTGACCAGCAAATCAGAACTATATTGGAAGAAAGGAAAGGATATGTGGTTGTGCAGTAGCCTGCCAAACCTATTCTGATTATTTAATGTCTCCTAAAATATATTTTATTATTGAGATTTAAATTTCATTTTTACATGGAACAGCTATGAGGCTCAGTTGATTGAGAGCCAGGCCCAGAGATGGGAGGTCCTGGGTTCAAATTCGGCCTTAGCCACTTCCTACCGACTCTGGGCAAGTCACTTAACCCACATTGCCATATAGTGAGATTAAATACTATGTTCCCTTTCTTCTCACTTTTTCCAATAGTTTCTTCAAAATTCTTGATGTTTTCTTCCTCCAGATGAATCTTGTTAATTTTCTAGTTTTATTATGAAGCCTTTTGGTAGTTTTTTATTGGTGTGGAACTGAATAAATAAATTTAAATGTTATTGTCATTTTTATTATCTTGGTCTGTCTACTTATATGTGAACAATATTTCTCCATTTTTTAGGTTTGGTCTTTATTTGTATAGAGGGTGTTTTATAGTTGTGATCATATATTTTCTGTTTGTGCCTTGGCATATAGATTACCAACTATTTTATAATGTAAATATTTACTTTTTTTTAACCCTCATCTCCCATCTTAGAATCCATACTGTATATCGATGCCAAGGCAGAAGAGTAGTAAGGGATAGGCAATGGAGGTTAAGAGAGTTGACCAGTTTCACACAACTAGAAAGTGTCTGAGACCATATTTAATTCCAGGACCCTTTCATCTTTGGTCCTGGCTCTCTATCCCCTGAGCCACCTAGTTATCCTCATAGTTACTTTAAATGGAATTTTTCTACATCTTCCTGCTGGATTTTATGGTAATATACAGAAATACTGATGACTTCTGGGCATTTATTTTATATACTGCAACTCTGCTAAGTGTATTAATTGTTTCAGTTGGTTTTTAGTTGGTTTTCTAGAGTTCCCTAAACCATCATTTTATCTGCAAAAAGTGATCATTTTATTTTCTCACTGCTTATAACCCTCAATTTCTTTTTCTTATCTTATTGCTGTAGTTAACATTTTTAGAACTATATTGAGGGGGCAGAACCTGGGTGGTGTGGTGGCTTAGTAATAGCAAAAACTGAAACCACTCTGACAGTCCTTCTAAACCAATCTTTAAAAAGTGACTCAATGATAGGAGTCAAAAACCTACAGTAGGATAGAGTCAGACAGCTTAAAATGTAGACCTAGAGAGTTGATTCTCATTGCATAATGGGGAACTGGAATTAAAATCACACACAGAGAAGTGCTGGCTAACCACCCCCCTACCTACTGCACCAGGTTTTGAGCCTGGGCATAGGCCCACTTTGGAATCCAGGGATTCTGCCTATATAAAAAACAGAGTATTCCACACCCCAAAACCACCCCCCTTCAAGTCCTAGGCCCTGGCACAAGTCTGCAGTGACACCCAGAAGTCCATAGATTTTTGCCCTTTCAAGCCTGCACTTTAGTGAAGCCCTTATTCCTAGGGGGAAATAGTGTGGAGTGCTCAGTCCTCCAAGCCATCGGTAGAGGAGATGGAATATCAGCTTTCAGATCTTCCTGTCCATAGGCAAAAAAAAAAAAGGCTGGGAAAATGAACAAAAAAGCAAAAGAAACACCTAACCCTAGAAAATTTCTATGGTGATAAAGAACAAGGCACAGAGGCAGTAGGGGACAGTGAGATCCTAGGAACCACATGCAAAACTTCAAAGAAAAATGGGAGTTAGTCTTAGGCACTAGACAAACTCAAATACAAATTCAAAAATCAAATAAGACAGGTTGAAGGAAAATGGGAAAAAGAAATGAAAGTGATGCAAAAAGAAAATAACAATTTAAAAAGCAAAATTAGTCAACTAAAAAAAGAGGCACAAAAATCCAACAGGGAAAAGAATTCCATAACAAGTAGATTGGAACAAATGTAAAAAGATGAAAAGATCATGGAAGAAATTCATTCTTTACAGATTAGAATTGGGCAAATAAAAGGTAAAGACTTCACAAGACATCAAGAAACAATACAACAAAATCAAAAGAATGAGGAAATAGAAGAAAATATCAATCATCTTATTGGGGGAAAAAACTGACCTGGAAAATTGATCCAGGAGAGACAATTTAAGACTTACTAGACTATCTTTATGTCATGATTAAAAAACAAAACAAAACCCTATACATCATATTATAAGAAATTATCAAAGGAACTGCCCTGATATTCTTGAACAAAAGGATAAAATAGAAATTGAAAGAATCCATAGGTCATCTCCTACAGTAAATACTCAAATGATAACCCCCAGGAATGTTATAGCCAAGTTCAAGAACTCGCAGGTCAAGGAGAAAATATTGCAAGCAACCTTAAAGAAACATTTCAAATATCAGAATTACACAGGATCTGGCAGCTTCCACATTGAAGGACTGCAAGACTTGGAATATGATATTCCAAAAGGCAAAGGAACTGGATTTATAACCAAGAATAACCTTTCCCATCAACATTGACTATATTATTTCAGGGGAAAGTATGGTCATTTAATAAAATAGGAGATTTCCAGGCATTCCTGAAAAGACCAAGTTTAAAACCAGATTTAAAATTTTTGATGTCTAAATACAAAAGAGAAGCATAAAAAGGTAAATAAAAAAGAGAAAAAGCAAAAGAGGTTCAATAAGGTCAAATTGCTTATATTTCTATATGGAAAGATGATATCTGTAACTCTTAAAAATTAACATTACCATAGTAATTAGAAGAAGTGTACATAGACAGAGGGTGTAGTAATAAGGTGTTTCAGATGTCATAAAAAAATCTAGGGGCAAAAAAGAGGATTGCACTAAGAGAAATGGGAAGAGAGAAGTAAAGTGGGGTAAATTATATCACATAAAGAAGCATGGGGGGCAATGGAGGGGAGGATAAGGGTGGTGAAGGGCAATACTTAACCTTACTCTTGTTGCAATTGACTCATAGAGGGAAGAACATCCAGATTCATTGGGGTATAGAATCCTGTCTTACCCTATAGAGAAGGTAGAAGGGGAATAAGAAGGGAGGTAGTGGAAAGGGGAGAGGAATGGAGGGAATGATTACAAAATACTGGTGTGGAGGGAAAGAGTAAAAGGAGAATGGACAGGATTAAAAGAGGAAAAGAAGATGGAGGGGAATACACAGATGGTAATCATAACTGGAAATATAAATGGGATGAACTCACCCATAACACAGAAGTGGATACAGAATGGATTGAAGACCAAAACCCTATTATATGTTATTTAGAAGAACCACATTTAGGGCAGATAGACATAGGTAAGGGGCTGGGGCAGAATCTATTGGGCTTCAGCTGAAACAAATAAACAAACAAAAAAGCAGTAGTAACCATCATGATTTCAGACAAAGTTAAAGCAAAAATGTATCTGATTAAAAGAGATAAGGGAGGTAATTATATCTTGATAAAATGTAGTATAAACAATGAAGTAATATCATTACCATATATATATACACATATATGCATGTATGTATGTATATATATATATATACATACATATATATATATATATGTATGTATGTATGCACCAAATGGTATACCTTCCAGATTTTTAAAGGAGAAACTAAAGGTGATTTTAAGGAGGAAATAGACAGTAAGACTATACTAATAGGGAACCTCAATCCTGTCCTATCAGAACTAGATAAATCTCACCAAAACATAAATAAGAAAGAAGTAAATGAAGTGAATGAAATTTTAGAAAAGTTAGATTTAATAGATATCTGGAGAAAATTTAATAGGGATAAAAAAAATTTAATAGGGATAAAAAAGCAGCAGCACAGTACATATACAAAAATTGACCATATATTAGGGGAAAAAACTTCACAACCAAATGCAGAAAAGCAGAAATAAAAATGTAACTTTTTCAGATCATAACGCAATAAAAAATATAAGCATCCATGGAAAGGCAAATTAATTTTTAAACTAAACAACCAAATTCTTCAAAATGGGTAGATCAAAGGACAGATCATAGAAACAATTACTGATTTCATTGAAGAGAATGACAATGAGGAGGCATATGGAATACATAAAGGAATACAGCCAAAGCAGTACGGGGGGAAATTTATATCCCTGAATATTTATATCAACAAAATAGAGAAATAGAAGATCAATAATATGGCCATGCAACTAAAAAAACTACCAAAAAAATTTTTTTTAATCCCCAGTTAAAGACTAAATTGGAAATCCTAAAAATCAAAGGAGAAATTAATAAAATTGAAAGTAAAAAAGCTATTAGACCAACAAATAAGAATAGGACATGGTTCTATGAAAAACAAAACAAAAAAATAGAGCATTGGTTAATTTGATTAAAAAAAGAAAGAAGAGATTTACCAGTATCAAAAATGAAAAGGGTGACTTCACCTATAATGAATAGGAAATTAATTAATTAATTCATAAATCATTAGGAGCTATTCTGCCCAATCATAATCTGATAATCTAGGTGAAGTGGATAAATATAAATTGCATGGATTAACAAAAAAGGAAATAGAATGTTTTTATTAAATTTAAAAAGGTTTGTACAAGCAAAACAAATGCAACCAAGATAAGGGAAGCAACAAACCCAGAAAAATTTTATATAACGTTTCTCTGATAAACCTCTCATTTCTCAAATATATAAAGAACTCAGCCAAATTCATAAGCATCCAAGTCATTCCCCAATTGATAAGTGGTCAAAGAAGATGAATAGACAGTTTTCAGAGGAAGAAACCCAAGGTCTCAGTAATCATATGAAAAAAATGTTCTAAATCCCTCTTGATTAGAGAAATACAAATTAAAACAACTCTGAGGTACCACCTTATATCTATCAAATTGGTCAATATGACAGTAAAAGAAAATTATAAATGTTGGAGGGGATATGGCAAAATTGGAACACTAAAGCATCACTGGTGGAATTGTGAACTGATCCAACCATTCTGGGGGACAATTTGGAATTATGCTCAAAGGGTTATAAAAAATGTATACCCTTTGATCCAGTAATACTACTACTAGGTCTATATCCCAAAGAGAAAAAAAAATGGGAAAGAATTTGTTTGTACAAAAATATTTATAGCTGCTCTCTCTTTGTGGTGACAAAGAATTGGAAGCTAAAGGAATATCCCTCAACTGGGTAAGGGCTGAACAAATTGTGGCATATGATGTTGATGGAATACTATTGTGCTATAAGGAATGATGAATAGGATGATTTCAGAAAGAACTAGAAAAAGCTGAACTGATGGAGAGTAAAATAAGCAGAACCAGGAAAACATTGCACATAGTAACCACAATATTGTGGAAAGATCAAATATGATAGACTTTGCAGCTAACAGCAATACAATGATCCAGAAAAATTCTGAGGGACTTATGAAAAAATACTATCCACTTCCAGAGAAAGAACTGTTGAAGTAAGAATACAGATGGAGACATAATGATATGTCACTTATTTGGGAATATATTTTAGAGTTTTGGTTTGATAAGATTATTCACTTAGAATAATATGGAAACAAACAAAACCAACTGGTTGTTGATTTGGAGAGTTAAAAAAGAATTATACTGAGGGGCAGTTAGGTAGCAAAGTAGATACAATGCCAGGTCTGGAGTTGGAAGGATTGAGTTCAAATCTGGCCTCAGATGCTTCCTAGTTGTGTGAAATTGGGCAAGTCACTTAACCCCCATTGACTAGCCCTTACTGCTCTTCTCTCTTGGAGCCAATATATAGTATTGATTCTAAGATGGAAGGTAAAGGGTTAGGGTTTTTTTTTTTAATTAAAAACATTTTAAACCACTAGTAAGGGAGGACACTAGATTATAGAAAGCTTTAAAGGGCAACTCAAGAGTTTATATTTGATCCTGGAGGTAACAGGGAGCTCCTGATGTTTTTTCACTAGGATGATAGGACCAGATCTGTACCTTAGGAAAATCACTTTTGGCAATTGTGTGAAAGATAGATTGGAATTGTAAGGGACCTGAAGTGGGAAAATAAATTAGGAAGCTGTTGCAAAAGACAAAAAAATCACAAAGACTGGAACATGAAATTTTTTAAGTTGGGTTTGACAAATATAAGAATTTTTAAGAGAATTGTTGTGGTTGCCATTTATAAAAATAATTAACATCTTCAGTACAAAAAAGTTAGTAGCTCTTAATAATTTAATATAACATAAATATAGCAAAAGAGAGAAGTGTAAGAAGGAAGTAGAAAATATTTCCTAACTAAATACCTATAATTGCTGATCCGAAGAAATTCAACTCAACTCCAACAAAAGCTCCCTCAGGTTCCAATCTCCATGTGGAAGTCTGATAATCTCTTCAGTATGGGTCTCACCAGTATAAGCCTCTTCCTTCAGTTCCAGTCATCCACCCAGAAATCCTCCAGCACAGAATTGTGTAGAATCCTCCTTACCCAGGAGAGTCTCCTCGTTGAAGAGCCAAGGAATGCCAAAATGTTTTTTTCGGTCTCACCTTTTATAACACTTTTCCCACATCACTTCCTTTTGCTCCCCACTTCATGGGAATCAATCACAGCCTCCCAATTTGCTTAGCACTGCCCAGGGGGCAGTGTCTGTGGGATCTACCTCCCATCCTCTGAGGGTGTCAACTCTTATCAAAAGGATTCACAAGTTCCTGACTGATTCAGTTAAAAGGGTGGGACACTCCAAAGTTCTTGATTAAATTAAGATAAAGAAATTCCCTTTCACAAACATGAGTGATGAATATAAGAGTAGAGTAAGGGATATATACAAGGTATGCAATGGGAAGTAAAAAATGACAAAATTTGGCAATTGATTGGATGTGTGGAGTAAGAGTAATAGGGAAGTGTGGAAGAGGACAGAACTTGGGGGGAATTTTAATGAGTTTGTTTTTTACTGTGACCAAGAGGCAGTTGGTGATATGGGACCGAGCTCAAGATAGAATAGTACAGGATATTTAGATCTGATACTAATAACAAAATGAAATAACAATTATTTCAAAATGTATTGCCCATTGTCTCAAGAGGGGAAATTCCTTAGAAATCTACTGGTTTCCGCTTCTTAAATCTTTGAGTTATTTGAGATCAGAGTTTTAATTTTTAACAGTGAATGACAGGTATTTCTTCTTGATAGAGGGAGGGGGGGTGGACAAGAAGTATAGAAAGCTGTATGCATTAGCAAATGTTCGGGGGGCAGGGAGATTTCCAAAAGTAATTTATTTTTAAATTAAAACCCTTACCTTCCATCTTAGAATCAATACTGTGTATTGGTTCTAAGGCAGAAGAGTGGTAAGGGCTAGGCAATGGGGGGGGGGGTCAAATGACTTGCCCAGGGTCACACAGCTAGGAAGTATCTGTGGCCAGTTTTGAACTCAGGACTTCCCATCTCTAGGCCTGGCTCTCAATCTACTGAGCCACCCAGCTTCCCACTAATAATTTTTTTAAATGGATTATCAATAGAACTTTTTCCCATTAAAAAAATAGGAATGAAAGAAATGCTATATAACTTCCAGGGATCTTTGGGGATTTACTAGTTGATTTTGAAAGCTGTATGCCCAGAGTATCTGGGGCTTAACAGCTCTCATGTATCCTGGTTAGCTTTTATTACTAGTGGTCACAATTGATTAGGCTTGAACATTAACCAAAGTTTTATGGAGCAGATGTTGGAAGAGATTATTTACTGTATATAGTTGCTTTTTAGTGATGAATATCTTTTCCAAAGTCTGAAAAAGACTAAAACCCATTTTCTTAGACTCCTAAGTATATTCTGGTTTACTTGGCATTCATAATAATATTTTTCCTCAAAGTTAATATCACATGTAATTTGCTCTAGGTTTCTAGACTAAACACAAGGTACTGACTAGCATCTATCCCTTCTGAATATTGCATTAACCATTCTTCCTCTTGTCTGGAAAATTCATTGGTGCCTTTTATTTTATAAATAGATTGTTTTGGACAAAAGCAGAAGCACATGTGGAAGAAGGATGTCTGAAAATTACCCTTCTTCAGAAGACTTGGAAGCTCTCCCTGGTAAGAAGACAATGCCATGTGTATAAGTTATTCAGGAAGTTCTAAAGAGTAATGAGACCTTCAATTCTTCTGGTTAGCACTGTCAGGGGAAAATGGCAGGGGGAAAAAGGTTGACATTTTTATAGTTCTCTATGGTTTTCATATATTTTATATCCATTATTTCATTTGAAAAGTCTGACTTGAAGGTTTGGGATGACAGAGACATTGACCTTTGTTTATATTTAATTTCTCTCCACAAATGACTTTCTATATTTTCAGTCTTTTCATTGTTTAATTTTTTTCCTTCTAATGTGTGACAAAAAATCTGAACTGTGAATGCTACATAACAATATTGTACTCTAGATCAAATAATTTGATCATCAAAGATTCACAAATTTTCATTCTCTAATGAACTTCTATAGCAATTTAATGTGAATTGTCCTTGATGACTATACCTTTCAGAGTGACAAAGGTAAGCATTCTAAAAGACTTGCTAGAATTTAATGCAACATTTAAAATAATGCATTGAATATAATCTTGAGTCCTTTGGAGTGGGTAAGACATCAACAATGAAATGGTTATTAGATGTAGATTATGTAATGGTAGATTAGATTAGAATATTAATTATTGACCAATATAAAATAATAGAAAGGAATGAAGCCTATATCAAAAGCTTTCTTTTTAATGTTTTAAGTAAGTGGATAAATGGGCTATTTTTGTGTGTCATACGTATTTTCCTCGTTCCTATTTTTATCCTTTTAATATAGAAATTGGCCATTATATAACAGTTTCCTAGAATTTAGAATTTACCACTAAAATGTATATTATTTTGACTTTTAAGAAAGTATGCTATTTATCTGTCTTTTCCAGGTCCATCATCTTCATCTACATTTAGTTCAGAGAAAAATGAGAGTAAAAAAAGTGTAGAGATCCCTCGCCTTTCTGAAACATCAATAAAAGATAGGATGGCCAAATACCAGGCAGCTGTATCTAAGCATGGCAATTCTGCAAACTATATGGTAAGTATCTTACATAATTTTTTCTTTTAGTTATTTAATAGTTAGCACATATTGATTTCTGGAGCTAGAGAACTTATTAAACCAACAAAAAAGTTTGTTGTACTTTTCAAACCAGTTTTAAGGAAATCACCTCAGAAAAGCAGATACATCATTTTTGCCTTATCTATCATAAAGTTATATTTCATCTTAAGTATATTTTATTTTACACATTTAAGGTACCCCTCCTCCTGGGTCTCTATCTTGGGGTGATTTCTTCCTCAAGCTCTAGTCAACTACTTTGTGTCTACAATTTTCCTTTTGAAATTATATTTAATCCCTATTAAACTATTGTGACACTGACCCGATATCTTCACTGAAAGTTTTCCTGGATGTTCTAATGAGTTATTTAATTTGATATTTTCTTTTTTCTTTTTAAACCCTCATTTTTCACCTTAGAATCAATACTATGTATTGATTACAAGGCTGAAGAGTGGTAAGGGCTAGGCAATGAAGGTTAAGTATCTTGCACAGGGTCCCACAGCTGGGAAGTGTCTGAGGCCAATTTTGAACCCAGGACCTCCCATCTCTAGGTCTGACTCTCAATCTAATGAGCTACCCAGCTGCCCCTTCATTTAATATTTTCTTAGTTTCTTTATGACTAATGGTAAATAGGAACTATTTTAAAGGAAAAGTAGAGTATGTATTCCATGTAATAACATTTTGTATATTCAACGATATTGTTTAAAAATATTTTATTGACATAATTTGTCTTTACATCACCTGAATTTTCCCACTTTCCTTCCCCATATTTTATGTGTTCTGACTGCTCCACCAACCTGTGGTTCCTCATCTCTCTCCTAGTTTTCAGGCATCTCTATTCCCAGAGATACACCAATATTGAAATTAAGCGAATTAATAACTCTACAATGACCTCTTTTAAGTGTTCAAAGAAAGGAAAATCAATCAACATGACAAACTTCATTATTGTCCTATTTTTAAAAATTGACGTGACCCCCCCCCCAATCTTTAGGAATCACCATCCAGATCAATCAGCAGCCATCAATATTAAGGCAATGCCCTCTACTAGCAAAAAGATTTTGACCTGTTAAAGATTCCTTTGAAGGTTGGCATCGGTTAGCAATAAAGTATTTTTAATCAGAGTATGTTTTTTTTATTCATTATACTATCACACAATCAATTGACTATAGTGTAGTATAAACATAACTTATATTCACCGGGAAACCAAAAAATTTATGTTACTCATTTTATTGTGATGTTTTCTTTATTGTGGTAGTCTTAGTCTTAAATGAAACCCACAATATCTTTAAAGTATGCCTATATATCTGCTTTGGAAAACAATTTGGAATTTTGCAAATAAGGTGATTAAAATGTTCATACCCTTTTTGACCAATGTATTGTTTGTGGTATTGCTGACTTTTTTCTCTTCTCTTTCTTTAAAAAAATTATATGGGATTACTCTCTTGGAAGGGGACAGACACTGGAGGAAATCTAAGCTATATAAAAAAAGAAAATTTTATTTTAAAAATTCTTTTTAAGGGATTGCTTTTGGGAAGTGGTAGAGGACAGAACATTTAGAAAATCTAGAGGAAATTTAGACAATCAAATATCTGTGAACATATTAAAAACAAATATCAGTCAACCAAAAAACTTTATTAAGCATGTGCTAAGAACTGGGGATACAAAAAAAAAGATGCAAAAGACAGTTCCTGCCTTTCAGAAGCTCCCAGTCTAACGGGGGAGACAGCATGCAAACAAATACATACAAAGCAAGAAAGGCACTGGAATTAAGAGGGCTGAGGAAAGGCTTCCTGGAGAAGGCAGAAGGACTTAAAAGAAGCCACGGAAGTCAGTAGTCAGAGCAGAGGAGGGAGCATTTCAGGCATGGGGGAGGGACAGAAAAATGCCAAGAGGCCAGGGTAACTGGATTAAAGAGCATGTGACAGGGAGCAAGGTAAAAGAAGGCCAGAAAGCTAGGAGGGAGCCAGGTTTGAAGGGCTTTGAATGCCAAACAGAACATTGTGTACTGGATATGGAGAGTGAAGAATCCAGATGTCTCCTAGATTGGGAGCCTGTGGGTCTGGGAAGATGGTCACCCTCCATAGTAATAAGGAAGACAGATGAGGTGGGGAGGATTTAGGGGGAAAGATAATGAGTTCTGCCTCATTACCTTCTATGTACCAGGCACAGTGTTAGATGCTAGGAATATAAGAACAAAGAATGAAACAATCCCTACACACAATCTAATATTAAAGTCAAGAAGTACATCTAAGAATATATATATATATATCATAAATATAAAATGAATATGAACATAGACAAATTAGTTAAATGCTAATAGTTTGGGAGGGAGGGAGCTAGCAATTGTGGGGATCAGAAAGGCAGAAGAGGCTGCTTGAGCTGTAGCATAAAGGAAGAAAGGATGGAGGAAGGAATGGTGTCACAGAAATTCAGAGTGGAGGGAAAGGCCAGAATAAGAAGACATTAGTTTAGATCTCAAAGGTATCTTTTAATCACAGTATTCCCCCACTTTTTTTTCGTAGCATACCCAATCACTTAAAAGCTTGTGATGAAGCATACTCCAAGTCCATATTTTTATAAATTATATATAACATATAGGGACTGAATTTTACCATAAATTGTATATATTAAAATGGGGATTGAAATTCATGTCATTTTATATCTATATGCACACATATATTTATCTATAATTATGTTCATTGTGAACCTCGAACAAAAAAATGTGAACCTCGGAAAAAAAAAAGAATGAGCTAAAGTTGAACTAATTTTTTTGTCCTAGAGTGAATAGGAAAATTCAGTAGAATTTACTGAGTAAAGGAATAGCATGATCAGATCTGTGCAGGCTTGAGTATCAGTTTGTCAGCTTTGTGGAGGGTAAATTGGAATGAAGAGGAACTTGAGGCAGGAATCCAGTTGGGAAGCTGATGCAATAGTCCAGGAGAGAAGGGGATGAATGTGAGAAGCATTGTAGAGGTAGAATATGGTGAGAGAGAGTGATGAATCTGAGATAACATCAAGGTTTCCTAGAAGGATGGAAGTGTCTTTGCCAGAAGGTCAGCAGAAGGGTTGTTTTGGGGGGAAAGAAAACTGAATGAGTTTTAGGTGGAACAACAACTCTTCACTCATTCATGAATGACCATTCATCCCATGAGACTCATTCCGTCCCATCAAAAATTAAAGGGGCAGCTAGTTGGCTCAGTGAATTGTGAGCCAGGCCTAGAGACAGAAGGTCCTGGGTTCAAATCTGGCCACAGATACTTCCTAGCTGTGTGACCCTGGGCAAGTCACTTAATCCCCATTGCCTAACCCTTACTGCTCTTCTGCCTTAGAACTAATACACAATAGTGATTCTAAGATAAATGTAAGGGTTTAAAAAAAACTAAAGGGAACAACTGGTTCTAATTTACCATCCAGTGCCTCAGAAACTCCCCCCTTCCCCCACAGGTGATATGAGGAAGAACAGAACTGTTACTCATGATCACTGGCAGTGAGTAGATTTTGATTGCACAACTGCCCACACATTAGGTTATAACAGCTCTATGGGGCTGATGTTCAGCGTGGAAGGAAAGAGGCTGAGAGCTTGCAGAGGAATGGGAGGCCAGTAGGACAGGAAGGCAGGAGAGTATTGAGCAATACCAGATGAAGGGAAGAGGGTAAAGTTATTTGGGAGACAAACCCCCATAGCTGTCACCGAAGAGTGAGACTAGGTCTATCTTCCCACCCCCAATTGATTACCTGATGAGGGTAATAATGAAACCTAATGAGGGTATAGGTCTCCTACTTGGGGACCCCATTTTTTTTTATCAAGTTGGACTACATTATGAGAACAGTGGGAATTACACTTTATGGGGCCTGATTTAAATTTCTTATTTAAAACTTCTGGGGGGGAAATTTGTTATACAATATCAGTAAGTATTATCTTAGTAATGAAAATATACACATCACCCCTGTCTCTCTTTCCAGGCCAGGCATTTATGTATATGGTTAGTACATTTATTGATTGTTGGCACTTGGCATCTCCCTTTCCTTGCTCCTCAATGGCTTCTTCTGACAAAATTCACAAGCTTCATATTGCCTCAAGCTCTGCTGCCAAGAGTGTGAATCACGAGACCCTTGTGTGTATGTGTCTGTTCTAGTGAGCTGAGCATCCTATTCAGTCCATTTTACAAATTCTTTTAATTGTGAGGTATTGCCACAAAGCTGCTTTTGTAATTTCACTAATCTGTGGGTTTACTTGTGAGAGTCAGGGGGCTGTGTGACTTGAAGCTGCTTGAAGGGGTTTTTTTGTTTTTTTTTTAACATCATAAGTTTCTTTAGAGGGTATAATACTTAAGTTATTTTTCTTTTACAGAATGAGCTAAGAAACACCAGTAATGAAATCAAAACCCTTAAACTGGACCAAAAAGAGAATGTTCCTCCAAGTCCTGAAGATTGTGTCTCCCATCAAGAGGGAGAGAAGGTAAGTGGAATGGTCTGATGTTGATTTGCCAAGGAAGTATGGGTTCTAGATTAGGCACTTAAAATTAGAAATCACTTCAAAATTGTTGCTGTAGAGTGTCTGGGAATTTTTTTACAGCTGTCTTTATAAATTATCCTTTTTTCAAGTTATATAACTTCATTTGGTGATATCTACAGTTTGGTGATAAATTATTCACATTCATTGAAAACTCATTTAACTAGATGAATGTTCAAAAAAGTCTGCTCATTACTTTAAAAGATCTTAAGTCTTGATAGGAAATTGATAACTTCATAATGTTTTTAAATTGTTCATCTCTTAAATGTTCTGAGTGCCTACTGTTTCCAAGGTACTTAGGTCTGGATCAGTGACTGTTCCAGTGTTAGTTTAGCTTAACACATCATTTTCTCTACTGTACAATATTTGTTTCTATTGTTTTGGTCTTCTAAACTGTCAGCATAACAAATTTGGAATGGGACAAGGAAAGGGCTTTTTATAGTCATTGTTGAGTCTCATGAGAAAATCATCATTTAAATTATTAAACTCTCTTGACACTGTTCTTTCCTAACCTGACTAGAATGTGGCTTTCTGAAAATGAGTCTGAGTGTTCAAATTAGAGAGAAAAGGGCATTAGAGATCATCCAGTCTGATCTCCCTCATTTTATAGATGAAACTGAAACCCAGAGAGGGCTAGAAATAACCCAGCATGTACCTCAGTGGATTGAGACCCAGACCTAGAGATGGGAGTTCCTAGGTTCAAATCTGACCTCAGACACTTCCCAGCTGTGTGACCCTGGGCAATTGCCTAGCCCTTACCACTCAGAGAGAGAGAGAGAGAGAGAGAAAATATGAATCACAATTAACCCTGTGACCAATTTTCCACTTTCATTTGGTTTTACATTTGTTAAATACTAGAATTCTGAGCTGAACAATACAATCAGAAAATTTTAATTATAATTTCTTTAATGGAATATTAGTAGAGTTGATTCATGAGGTAAAGAAGCAGATGAAGAATACAGGATGAAGAGAAAACAAATTGTGGCTCATCACATAATTCTGTAAACAGTCAGCAGCCTCAAAATTTCTGTCATTCTTCCTTTTTTTGGCTGTCTGCCCCTAAATACCATTTATTACCATATAAGCTATGTTTGAACTCTAATTTGTTACAGACAGATGCTGATATTGGAATGAAGAATGAAACAGCATTTCATTTTTTACTTCTTCCTTTCTCCTGAGTACCCCTCCATCTTGCTCTAATAAAATAATTAAACATAATCTGCTAGCTTGACTTTTCCTGAAAGGAAGTCGTAGATTTGGGCAGATATGATGATATTAGGGATTGCTACTAAGATTTTGTGGTAAGATAAGGATCAAAGTAAAGGAGAAAAGAGAACTTTACTGATTAGCAAAAGCCAGAGTTGCCCAGGACTGTCTGTATTCCCTTATTGGGGAGTGAAGAATTGTTATGAAATCCTGCTGCAGTCAGCGAAGATGTGTCATCTAAGTGAAGATTCCACCTCAGTTACATAGATTGGCAGGTCACTCACTCTCTCCCCAGTGCCCTGGAGGCTGAGTACCCCCACTCCAGCTTCAAAGTTGTCTTTGAGCTAGCAATGCTAAAAGCTAGAAGTTATGAGCCCAACCTGATGTATTTACCTGTTGATAGCCAGATGGCATTTAAAGACTTAGCATGGTAGAAGATTCATAGCAAAAGCATTCCCTATCTCCCCTAATAGATTCAGGAAGCATTCTTCTAAAAACACATAAAGCATCAATGGGGAAGAGTGATCAAATACAGAAATTGTGAGTATTCCCACCTAGGACATGGGGAACACACATGGAAGGGTGACTGAGCCCCTGAGTTGCTTCAGGGCCATTCAGGTCCTCTCACTGAATGATTTCTCTCTGCTGCTCTTTGCTGAATGAGACATATTAGACTGAGCAAATTTTTCAACAGGGCACGCAGCATGCTCTCTTGCTCTGTCACTTAGCTGTAGTCTTCATCATCTCTGGCTTCTAACTTTTGTGAATTTCTTGATTAGAATATGTCTGTGTTCTTTCAGAAAAAATTGCAACTTTTAGAACCAATAGGAATTCTTCCCAATCTTGGCTCTGAAGACTACCATCTTGGTCCTTATCAAGCTCTTCCCCTCCTCTTCCCCTCCTTTCTCTTCTTTTCCTTCTTCCTCCCCCTTTCTTTGTTTCCCTCTACCTCTCTCTCTATAGCAAGTTAGAGTTCAGAGGTTTAGGAAACAATGTTCTTGGATTCCTCTCAAGCTACATTCAAGCATATGTTTCCTACAGCCATTTGCTTCCACTAGAAGGTGGGGAAAAGGGAGGAAGGAAAGAGAAATGCCTTCAATTTGCTCTATTCCTCAAGAAAACCATCCAGAGGAATTCAGAAATGACTCCTCAAAACTCACTATCTAAAGAATGCATTTATGTTACATTTTTAAAAGTTCTCTAACCCATGGCTTATCCTTAGTCACAAGAAGTCTCTTATGTCCCATCATTTGAATTCATCCAGTGGCTAGTGCCTTTGTCAGGTTGGTTAGGAAATTTCTTTACATTATATTACTGGGTTGTTTAGGAAAACTCTGCTTTGATTCATCATCTTCATAATACTCTCTTCCCAATCAGATATGTGCTGTTCCCACCAAATCAGCTGGGTTGATAAGGGCAGACTTGGGCATAATCTTTTTGAGTGGCTACCCCAGTGTCTTTCATTTAAGAGTCTCCATGAAGTTTATGTGACATAGTTCTTAGATAATAAGAAATAAAAAGTCTTTTGTTAGGCTCTAAATTGATCATAGATGGTGTCCCTAGAGCTTAGGGTCCTAGAGGCTCCTCACTTCCAAATATATTTTTCTGCAAATTTAACATTTTACAAAATTTCCATAATTACCTTTCTTGATATATGTAAAGGCCTACCCCAATCCAAAGAGAATTAGGAAAGAAAAAATAAGATAACTGGAAAAAGGAAAAGCAAGGGAGAGATAAAAACCCAGCCTCAAAGGGAAAATTTGGACCTTATTGAGCTCACAGAGCACATGGTAAGCTTTCCCAACATGGACAGGAGACCAGAAACTGCCCTTTCGCTGTAGGGTGAGAAATCAAACTGTCCTGTGTGAAAATTTCTCTTACATAGTTCTTTCTCTTTTTTCCCCCTATACTTTAATTTAACATTCATTAAAAAAAATTTCGAATTCCAAATTCTCTCCCTTTGCCCCCACCCATTGAGTGGGCAAAAAATATGATGTAAATTATCAATCTGTAGTCACACAAAACATTTCCATATTAGCCATGTTTAACGGTAGGGGTTCTTGACCTATTTGTATTATAGACTTCTTCATCTGACGTCTGTGTACCACTTTGGAATAATGTTTTTTAAAATTCATATAATATATAATATTACAAAGGAAACAAATTATATTGAAATACTTGTCAAAAATATTTTTAAAAGAAGTTCATTAGACCCCTAGATATGAACCCCTGCTCTAATTGGTCCCTCCAGCAGATAGGCAACTCTTGAAATTTCTCTAATTGATCCCTGCAACACATACTAGATTCCAATTGGAGGTATGAACTCACATCACTACTTTAAGCAAACTAGCTTTAAAAGAAACCAAACTCAGAAAAGTTTCAAAGATAGGAAGGATTGCCAGAAAGGAATTTAGTGGTCAGTAACCCTCACAAAGCATTTGTGCAAAGACTGGAAATACAAATAAAAGCAGTCCATTCTAACATAAAGAGTAGATGGAAGGCAGTAATCTAATAGGGAGGACACAAGGGCAATGGGAAAAACCTCCTAGAGGCAGTGGAATTTGAAATGAATCTTAAAGCAAGCCAGAGAAGCCAGTACTAGATGGAGACCAGGAGAGAGATCATCTAGGGCATGGATGACAGCTAAGGAAAAGACATAGAGGAAGGAAGTGTAGATGACTCTAAGAATGAAACTGAGTTTAGATCTAAACAATTGGAAAAACATCGATTGCTCATGGATAGGATGAGCTGACATAATAAAAATGACAATCCTACCCAAATTAATTTACTTATTTAGTGCCATACCCATTGAACTACCAAAAAACATTTTTAATGAATTAGAAAAACCCATAACAAAGTTCATTTAGAGGAACAAAAGATCAAGGATATCCAGGGAAATAATGAAAAAAAATGTGAAGAAAGGAGACCTTGCAGTCCCAGATCTCAAATTATGCTATAAAGCAGTGGTCATCAAAACAATTTGGTACTGGCTAAGAGGCAGAAAGGAGGATCAGTGGAATAGATTTGGGGTAAGTGACCTCATCAAGACAGTCTATGATAAGCCCAAAGATCCCAGCTTTGGGGACCAAAACACACTATTTGATAAAAACTGCTGGGAAAATTGGAAGTATGGGAGAGATTAGGTTTGGATCAACATCTGACACCCTACACCAAGATGAACTCAGAATGGGTGAATGACTTGAACATAAAGAAGGAAACTATAAGCAAATTAGATGAACACAGAAGAGTATACATGTCAGATCTTTGGGTAGGGAAAGACTTTAAAACCAAGCAAGATATCCACAAGCAGAGGATAAACTGTGGGAGTAAAAACACCGATGAAAAGCAACTGCTTAACTACAGGGGTGGAGGAGATATGACTGAGGAGAAACTCTAAATGAACACTCTAATGCAAATACCAACAACATGGAAATGGGTTTGAATCAAGAACACATGTGATACCCAGTGGAATAGCATGTTGGCTATGGGAGAGGTGGTGGGAGGGGAGGAGGGAAGAAAATAAAATGATCTTTGTTTCCAATGAATAATGTTTGGAAATGACCAAATAAAATAATGTTTAAAAAAAGAAAAAGAAAATATAATTGTAGAAAAATAAACAAATATAGGAGAAAAAAAAAAGCAAGAGCTAGAAAAAAATCACAAAATGTAAAATCAATAATTTTGATTACACCAAATAAAAAGTTTTTGTACAAACAAAACCAATGCAACCAAAATTAAAAGGGAAGCAACAAGTTGGGAAACAATCTTCATAACAAAAACCTCTGACAAAGGTCTAATTACTCAAATTTATAAAGAACTAAACCAATTGTACAAAAAATCAAGCCATTCTCCAATTGATAAATGGGCAAGGGACATGAATAGGTAATTTTCAGTTTTAAAAAATCAAAACTATTAATAAGCACATGAAAAAGTGTTCTAAATCTCTTATAATCAGAGATGCAAATCAAAACAACTCTGAGGTATCACCCCACACCTAGCAGATTGGCTAACATGACAACAATGGAAAGTAATGAATGCTGGAGGGGATGTGGCAAAGTTGGGACAAATGTATTGCTGGTGGGGTTGTGAATTGATCCAGCCATTCTGGAGGGCAATTTGGAACTATGCCCAAAGGGCGGTAAAAGACTGTCTGCCCTTTGATCCAGTCATAGCACTGCTGGGTTTATACCCCAAAGAGATAATAAGGAAAAAGACTTGTACAAGAATATTCATAGCTGCGTTCTTTGTGGTAGCAAAAACTGGAAAATGAGGGGATGCCCTTTGATTGGGGAATGGCTGAACAAATTGTAGTATATGTTGGTGATGGAATACTATTGTGCTCAAAGGAATGATAAAAGTGGAGCAATTCCATGGGAACTGGAATGACCTCCAGGAATTGATGCAGAGTGAAAGGAGCAGAACCAGGAGAACATTGTACACAGAGACCAATACACTGTGGTACAGTCGAATGTAATAGACTTCTCCATTAGTGGCAATGCAGTGATCCTGAACAACTTGGAGGGATCTATGAGAAAAAACACTATCCACACAGAGGAAAAACTGTGGGAGTAGAAACACAGAAGAAAAACAACTGCTTGAGTATATGGGTCAAGGGGACATGGCTAGGGATGTAGACTCTAAATGAACATCCTGAAGCAAACACCAACAACATGGAAACTGGTTCTGATCAATGAAATTGCTTGTCAACTGTGGGAAGTGTAGGGAGAGGGGAGGGAAATAATGTAACTCTTGTGACCAATTAATAATGTTCAAAATTGACTAAATTAATTAAAAATAAAATAAAATAAAACCTTGGGGAAAAACTTATATATATACATACATATATTCCCTTCCACCCCCCTCCCCAGGTCCATAGATCCAAGGTTAAGAACTCCTGGTACAGAGCCTTGGAGAACACACACTGTTAGTGGGCATGACTTGGATGAAAGTTCAGTAAAGAAAGTAGTCAGATTAGGAAGGAAAACCAGAAGAGGTTGATCAGCAGTGTCAAAAGTTGCAGAGATCAGGATATGGATGGAGAAAAGGCCCTTAGATTTGGCAATTAAGAGATCTTTGATAACTCTGGAGAGAGTTTCAGTTTTAAAAAATTAAGTTTAAAAAAATAAGATCCAAAGCCAGGTTTCAGAGAGTTTAAAAAGAGTGAGAGGAGAAGAGTTGGGACAGTTAGTGTAGACTCTTTTCTCAAAGAGTTTAGTTGAGAAGGGGAGGAGAGATAGGGGTAGTTGAGAAGGGGAGGAGAGATAGGGGATGATATCATGCAGGAATCCAATTAGAGGAGTTTTTTGTTTTTGTTTTTAAGAATAAAAAGAGACCTGGGTGTATTTGTAAACATAAAGGAAGGAGCCTATAAATAGGGAAGGAGTTAAAATGAGAGTGGGAATGAAGAGGGCAATTTGTTGGAGAAAATAGGTTGAGATGAGATCAATGATGCATGTAGAGAGGGCTACCTTAGCAAGAGAGAGGATACCCCCTTCATGAGATATGCATGCAGGAGTAAATAGTTGATGAACATGTCAGTGATGTGAGATTGAGAAGAGTGAAGAAGAGAGAACTGTCAAATAACCTAGGTTGTTGTTGTTGTTGTTGTTTTCAGTGAAATATAAAGCAAAGGCCTCAGATTTGTACCTCAGAGTACAATGAAAGGCTTGAGGAGGGATTAAAAAGGTTGAAGTTACTAGATGGTGAGTGGGAGAGAATTGAGGTATAAAAGAATTGTCATAGTGCAGTAGGGCCCAGTTAAGATTATGTAACATAAATTTGTAGTGGACCCAGTCAATCTGATTTGGGGTCTTTCTCTAGCTACATCCAGCAACATGGGAATAAAAGTGAAGGTGGCAAATGATGGGAATAATCTAAGCCTCTTTTGGCAAGGAATGATCAGTGTGATAGGACAAGGGTGCAAGGGATTTGTGTAGAGAATAGTGTCAAGTTAAACTGAATCAATAAAGGGTGGTCAAAACAGGGAAGGAGAGTGAAGCCAGTGCAGAGCTGGGAAAAAACTGAGGGGTGGGTGTCTTTGGTCTAGGTCAAAGGACTAGGTTACTATAAGGACAAAAAACAGGGCTAGAGGTTTTAAGGTATTTGGAAAGATAAAGGAATTTCTGAATTTATGAATATGGAAGTAAACACTTGTGAATAATGGCAAAGTCAAAGGTTTGTTTATAATTGAATTGGTAGAGGACAAGTAGGTCCTGAAGATTGAGAATGAGTAAACTGAAGAACTGGGAAATTAGGCCATTTGAAAGGGAGTATTTATATATAGATTGAAGCCTCCTAATATGAGGGCAAAAACTGGAGAGTAGTAAAAGCAAAACAAAAAACAGTCCAGACACTGAACTCATTCAGGATTTAAGGAGAATATCCTAGGGGGTGATAGAATGGTCATGAGTATTGGAATGGGTGATCAGATTGAAGAGCATGAATCATGAATCTCAAAGGAGGGATTGTTGAGTGATTGTGGTTGAGGAAGTGAGTGGAGAGAAATTAATATTCCAACTCCCCCAACATGACCACTAATTTAGGGGGGATGAGTGAAAGTATAACCAGTGCTGGAAAGGGTGGCCAGGAATGCCATGTGTCATCAGAAAGGATTCAGGGCTCAGTAATGGAGGGAGAGAGAAAGAAAAAGGTTTATGATGAAGGAAAGTGTTAATGGACATTCCAACGAACAGAATGGATCTGAACTAAGAGGGAGTTGAAGGGAATAGGAACAAGGTAGTGAGCAGCTATCAGGCAAAATCTAACCCATGGATCTGTATCCTAGGATCTTGGGCAAGATGTATGGACTTCTGCCATAAGAGAGCAAGCAGTCTAGCCTTGTTCAAGAGTAAAATAAAACCAAATTAACACAGAGGAGACTCTGAAGAGGTTATTTCAGTATCCTTCTCTGAAGTCATGTGGCACCCTTTAACTAAAGAGTTCACCAGCATTCCTCATTTGCAGTGGCCAAACAGCACTTATTAGCTTCTTGTAATGAATAAAGTGAAGCAACAGATATAATTTCCTAACCACATACATGCCCATGTAAAAGTTATCTCATAACAACTAGTCTGCCTTCAAGGAAACAACTGAAAGCTGACAGCTTGTAGTCTGAAAAAAAGTTTTTTCATTGCTAAATTTTCTGCAACATATCTGCCAAGTCTCTTCCAAGCTAGAGATTCTGAATGAGTCACAGTACAGTGCTGTGGGGGCACCCGCCCTCCGGCTCATACTTGATCATATTCTGGGCAACTTCATGATTAAGATGACCATTTCTAATGGCTGGGGAGGAAAGAGAAAAATCCCCTTCCTCCTGTACATGTCTTGCAGTCAAATCATTGAGAGTTGAAGACAGTGCAAAGCTAACCTCTCTCTCTACAGACTCTGTCTAGCTCGTTTTTATAAAGAGGAAGGTGGCTCAGTATATAGAATGGTGGTCCTGGAGTCAGGAAGACCTGAGTTCAAATGTAGCTTCTGACATTTACCAGCTCTGTGACCCTGGACAGAGTCCTCTAATCTCTGTTTGGCTCCATTTTCTCACCTACAAACTGGGGATAATAATAGCACCCTGCCCTCCAGGGTTGTTGTAAGGATCAAATGAGATCATAGTTGTCAAGTACATAGCACAGTGCTTGGCACAAATAGGTGCTTAATAATCACTTCTTCTCTTAAAGGTTCAGGCCTCGGTGTTTTCTTCAGATGACTTAAACTTTATAATGGAATCAGAATGTTTAGGAATCCTCCCAGGTTTGAGCAAGTGCCACTGTGTTTTCAGTTTGCCAATTCAGTCCTTTGCATTTGAGTGGGAAAGGAGGATTTGGGGAATTTCCATACTTAGAACATAACCTAGGTCTAGGGCTGAGTTTGTTATGGGCTGAACAATGGTTCTGTTTATTATTTAGAGCAGATGACATTGGAGTAACAGAAATAGTCATTTTTAAGAAGAAATCACATTAAATTAGTCATCTTGGTCAAAAGCAGCAACTTCTCATCTAGAAAAAACTATAGCAAAAACATTGAAGGAATAGAACAAATTTTTTTCCTTATATACTAACAATACTTTTATTTAAAGTTGGAGAATTTGGAATAGTAAATAAGAAGATTTTGATATTTGCATGGTTTTATTCTCATTTTTTGGAGAAAACTGTGGTAGCCATAGCCTTTCTCATTCAATCCAGCATCCCTGTAGAGAGATGTGGTTGGGGGCTCTTTTACAGAGGGAGATGATAGTATACATTTCTGGCAGCTGAAAGCAATCTGTTTCTGACTTTATTGTGTAATTGAAATGCACATTAATAGCCTCATAAAATATATTTTGCTGCCTCTTATTTAAATGCTCAGCTGTTCTGCTGCCTGTTACTTCCCTCAGGCAGTCAATGACTTACTGGAGTCAGCAGGTTTTAATAGCAGTTCTCTCTCTATTTTTAATGTGATTCATGCTTTTCTTTTATTGTAGATTCCAACAACTGAAAACAGTCTGACATTGTATTCCAACATTACCGAAGATGGACAAGGTGCGCATTCTCTCTTAGATTTTGTAAAGAGGGATATTGGAGAGCTGGGGGGGGGGGGGGGCGCGGGGGAACGGGGGAGTGAAGTATGGAAGGTGGTGAAGCATTTGCTTTGTGTGCCATCCCTGAGCCAGGATTATCCATGTTACTTGCTGACTTTCAGGAGTAGCAGCTGGTCTCTTGCTTACAACCAGCAATTAGCTGATCAAATAACAGAATTGTAGGGGGAAGTGCCTAAAAAATATCTCATGCTTAACCCATGAGGTAGGGAACAGTTGTTTGAATTTAGCTTGACTTGAAGGATGAGAGAAATACACTAAAATCTCCCAGTTTTGGTGCCAAATATCTTAATGATTAAGGATAACCTGATTATGAAACTATTTTTCTGTTTCAAAACTTCAAGAACCAGTATTTCACATGCAAAAATGATAGCTATGTTTATAGTTTTAAAAATAATCTTATAAATATAACTTTTCCTTAGTAATCTAAATGTATTCTTACCTCAAACTCAAGATTAAGGTTTTTGCTGTTGTAGTCTTGTTTTAATCAAACCTACTCTGATTTTTATGTGCGCATTCCAAGCTCTGTTCATTCTGAGACTAAAGACTCCCAAGAAATTAAAACTTTGTGGTTTAACTTACTATTTTTATTTTATCTTTTAATTCCGAGTTTCCCCTAGTATAAAATATTTCAGTTGCCTAGTTTAATCAATACAATATTCTACAGGGGATAGGGAGGCTCATAACAAGCTTTGATTAGATAAAATTTTAAAGTTTTTGCACAAGTAAAACAAATGCAACTAAAATGAGAAGGAATATCATTAACTGGCCAAGTTACTTTGCTAAAAAGATCTTATTTACAAGTTATATAAATAATTTATTCAAATTCATAAGACTAATAACCATTCCCCCAATTGATAAATGGTCACAGGATATGAATAGGCAATTTTCAAAAGAAAAAATCCAACCGCCATTTGAAACCGGTAACCATATTTTAAAAATATTCCAAATCACTTATAATTTGGACCCTAAGGCTCTACCTTATACCTAGCAGCCTAGCAAAAACGATGATGAAAAAGAAAATAGCAAATATTGGAGAAGCTTTGGAGAAACAAGCACATCGATACATTGTTGATAGAGCTGAAAATTTAGTCGTTTTGGAAAGCAAGTTGAAATAGTGCTTCAACATTACTAAACTGTTCATGACCCAGCAATAGCACTATCAGGCCTATATCCCCCCAAAAATCAAAGAAAGAAGAAAAGGACCCATGTGTATATAAAAATAAATATAGCATCTCTTTTTGAGGTACAAAGATCATGAATCCTTGAGGGAATGATTGGAGGAATTAGGGGTATATGAAAGTAATGAGAGAGTATTGGACTATAAGGAATAAATAAAAAACAGTTGCAGAGAAACCTAGAAAGATTTACATAATCTAATGGAGAACAGAAACAGGGGAACAGCTCAAAAAGATTTAAGAACTCTAAGCAATGCAATTGAAAGGAAAAGAAAATTGATTTTTATTCGTTAAAAAAAGAAATGATAAAGGAGAGGGTTTCAGCTGTTAAGGTCCAGGATTTCACCTCGCAGCAAAGCTTGGAAAGATATATATGAACTGATGCAGAGTAGAGGAAGCAGAACCAAGAGAGCTGCTTATACAATAACAAAAACTATACACCTTTGAAAGGCTTAATCCTGAAGGATGCTGAAGCTTGCTATCCACTTGGCAGAGGAGATGCAGGAGTCATACATTGTTGGATATCGCCAATGTGGGAATTTGTGTTGCTTGATTATACTCCACATTTGTTATAATGATTTTGCCCTTTTGTTGTTGTTGTTGATGGGGGATGGTGGGAGACTAAAGTTGGGAAAAGTAAAAATCAAATATATTAAATAAAAAACTCATTAAGGAATCAAAATGAAAACTTTTTTTTCTGCCCCCCCCCCCAATAATTGGACTAGGTACCTCCCCGAGTGTGAGGGAAAGTCAAAAGCCTGTACATCTCAAGCAGCAAAACCCCGACTCTGGAGCTTCTTGCTCTGCTGAAAATTCTCCACCTAAAGCAGCAAAGGTATAGTGACCATTTACTTCTATAGCATTGCAGCAATCAATAATCGCCTCAAAGATCAAGTATAATCCTCTGGCCTTTAGAGCTACTCACAGCCTGACTTCTCCCTCCCTTTCCTATCTTCTTACACTGCTCTGAGATGTAGCTACACCAGACTACTTGCTATTCCTCAGACAAGACCTGCCATTTCAGCCAGTCAGTCAGTGAACATTCAACACTTTCTGGGTGATGGGGGCGCTGTGCCAAGTGCTGTGGATACAAAGAAAAGTAAAGCCACGCTCAAGGAGCTCCCAAACAACTATGCATGGGCAAGGCATAGGCAGAATAAATTGGAAATAATCTTCAGAGGTCGCTAAAATTAAGAGGAATTAGCAAATCCTTCTTATAGACTTGCTTGAAGGAAACCAGGAAAGCCAGGAGGAGGAAATGAGGGAGAATCTTTCAGGCATGAGGGACAGCTGGTGTCAGTGCCTTTTTGTAGGCCACTCCTTATGCCCACAATGCTCTCCCTCCTTGTTTCTGCCACCTGGATTCCCTCAAGACCCACATCAAATCCTGCTTCTCTGAGGGACCTTCCCAAATCATCCTCCCTGGGCAAGCCTCTGGCTTCAGGGGAGTTACATTTTAATGCACATACAAAAAAGACGGTGGTGGCCAGAAAGGTTTGCTTTAGTTTGGTTTGGTTTAGAGAATTAACAAGGATGGTAAGTTAAGTCATAGGGAGGGAAGTAGATTAACTCTTTCCAGAAGCAAAAGGTAGGTGCCTGGAAACAGCATAACTGACAAGGAGATGGCAGGGAGCATAAAACAAAATACAGACAGAGCTGACTTGACCAGAAAAGGGACCTTTAAACTGAGAGTTAGGAAGTATGGCTTGGGGTGCCCACTCTGAAATACATTTGGGGCCTCTCTCTTCTTTTTTGCCAGACATGAGAACTGGATAAGGTAGTCTTTTTTTTTCTTTTTTTTTTAACCCTTACCTTCCATTTTAGAATCAGTACTGAGTTCTAAGGCAGAAGAGCAGTAAGGGCTAGGCATTGGGGGTTAAGGGACTTGCCCAGGGTCACCCAGCTAGGAAGTGTCTAGGTCTGGATAGTCTTTAAGGTTCTTTCTGGCTTTAATTATGGATGTTAGATTTGACCTCCATTTGACTTCAACTCTATCTCAGCCAGAAAACATTTATTAAGCACCCACTACATGTTAGGCATTATCCCAAGCTCTGGGAATAGGAGCTAAATGAGCCTTTCTTTGTGATCTTGAACAATTCACTTCTTTCTGAGGTTTCAGTTTCTTCCTCTACATAGTTGAGTTGGACTAGATGGTCCCAAAGGTCCCTTCCAACTCTAACATTTTGTCACAGTGCTTTGAGAGTTTGGGGATTTACTTCAAGCCCTTTTTTAGTGCCTCCTCAGAAGAAGAAGAAGCCTTTTTGGTCAAGGGCAGGAGTCTTGTCTTTTCTGGTAGTCTGTTTTCAGCATGATGTTTTAAAAGAACTAAAAGAAATGCTAAATTTAAGTTAGAGTGAAATATCAAAGTATTTTTTTTCTCATCCAAGTTCAGAAGACCCTCTGAAATTTATTCTTGGATCCCTTGGGGTTCCAGACCCATGTAAAGAATTCCTGCATTAGAGTAGTAGTGTCAAACCCAAATAGAAATGGATTCCTGAAACTAAATTGAATTAGAAAACCAACGGTTAACATTATCTATGCTCTATTGAATTTTTATTTCTTTTGTTAACATTAATTGTTATTGCCAGAATTTTTGGTAGCTGAAATATGACTAACCAAATCCTGATGGAGGATGAAGCAACACCTAGAGCCATCACCACCTAACAGAAGAGGATGTAGTTTCCTATTTTACCTAATTACTTTTGAAAATTAGGGGTTAAAACCAGTTGTTTCTTCACACTTGGCATCTAAGAAGCCTAATTATTGAGGAGGGTGGTAACCCTTAGAGCAGAGGAGTGGCAAACGTCCACAGTTGCCTAAAATGTAATTGGAAAATGTTGAACTTGAAGTCCCCTTGGGTTAAGGGGGGCAGAACTCAGAATGAACTGACTTCTCAGCCCAGCTCTCTTAGTCCTGATCTTGAGACTCCTCTCTCTCCTCTTCCAGCCCTCCTGTTTTATTTTGTTTTAAACCCTCACCTTCAGTCTTAGAATAAATACTAAATATTAGTTTCAAGGCCAAAGAGCAGTAAGGGCTAAGCAATTTGGAGTTAAGTGACTTGCCCAGGAAGTGTCTAAGGCCAGATTTCAACTAGGACCTCCTATCTCTAAGCCTGACTATCTAAGGAGCCACCCAGCTGCCCCCTCCAACATTCCTAAAGATGAAATAAATTTCACTAGAGCTTGCACTGATTCTGGAGCCAGAAGACTGACTGCAGATTCTTTCTCTGATATCATCAGAGTGACTTCCAACAAATCACTTTTCTCTCTGGGCTTCTGTTTCCTTACCTACAAATTGAGTAGACTGGTCTAATTGGCCTCTGAGTAGTGCAGTGCATAGAGTACTGGGCCTGGAATCAGGAAGAAGGTCTGAGTTCAGATCCAAACTCGGGACCCTGAGCAAGTCATTTAATCTTTGCCTCATTTTCCTCAATTATAAAGTGAGGATAATAATAGTACCTATCTCCCAGAGTTGCTATGAGGATCAAATGAAATCATAAGTTGGTACGATGTAGATGCTAAGTAACATTGCTTTCTTTCCTCCTTCCCCCCTTTCCTCTCTAGATCTATGATACTATGTTCTTTTCTCTTCCCAGAAAGAAACATTTTATTTTGGAATTTTAATATTTGTAGGCCATATAGAGTATTCATCTGGGAGTCAGAATTTGACGTTCTTATTTATAGTTCTACTGTTAACTGTGTGAACTAATGAAGTCACTAAAATCTTGTGCTTTATCTGTAAAACAAGAATTATAGAAAATTCTCCTACCTGTTGTTGTAAAAGTAAGGAAAATAATATTTAACATGAGTGATCTTAAAGATTGGCTTGCCAATGAGAGGGCAAGCCCCGGGAAGACTGCGCAAGAGCTATGTCGCGTCCACTGTGGCGACCATGACATCAGGTATTGGTGATGTTTACTGTTGGTTGAGCGGATATGGAAGGGATTCAGGAAAGTGGCTAACGAGGCCAGAAACCATGTGGAGGCAGCTGCAGTAGCACCTCTGACTGACTAGAGCCCCGCAACACACACAGGAGTCAGATGCCAGGGAATACGGGGAGGGCTCTGGGGGAGTATTTGGTAATGAGAAGAAATTACTTTTCACCCCTAGGGTCAGAGCATCATTGAAAAGAAATTGTCCTACAGTGGTACTAAAGGACTGTTGAGGAGTCATTATTTCCTGCGTGGATGCATTCTCATAAAAACTACATGTCCTTCAATATTAAAGTCCGAATGAAAATAGAGCTAATTAAAAGGCATTCATTTTGAAAATGCTATTCCTGGCTGGGCTCCTAACCTCCATGTATTTAGGGCAGCTGCCAGCAGAGGGCTCCTAGTGCACCAGATGCTGTGTATCCATTGAAAGTTGTTACTATTTGTCTCTTCCAGCTTCTGTTTCCTGCTCCTGGCACCTCATTTCTGTTCCTGCCTTCTGCTTTCCTCCTCTGTGAGCTCAACTTGCAACTTTCTCTCAGGTTCTCCTTTCTATTCCTTGTGCTTCCATCTCTGCCAGGAGGGTGATGTTTGTAAGGAAAAGCCCTGACAATTGCTCTTCTCTCTCTCCTCCTCCCCCTGTTTCAGCCTCCCTAGCACTAGGGCTTGTCCTGTCATGGAGGCAGGCATTGATTACATTGTTGCCCCAGCAGAGCAATCTTGTAAAATGCTGTCACTGAAAGGGGAGTTTGGGCTTGTTTTTAATTTGATCAAAGCCTTTGTTCAGTAGTGTTTACAGGATGCATGTTGTGATTTAGATGAAGCTTTGCAGGAGTCGCAGTTCTACCCTACATTCAGGATTTCCTCCTAATCATGCTTGCTACACCCCAGGACCCAGGCTTTTCAGGGCAAACCTAATTGAAGTTCTACACAGGCATCTCAGTTATGTGCCAAATCTAATTAGGATTAATTAGTCCAAGCCACAGTTGATATTAATATGATTACTTTCAGTAGGACTTGGATGTAATGGAAAAATGTGGATACCTTCATGGAACTGAATGAAGTAGAGACAGTTTTTGTGGCTGGATTTCTTAGCACACTCACCACCCTACCCCCAAAAGAAGATGTATTTCTAGTTTCCTGGTTGTTGCATCATGTAAATCCACTCACTCATATTACCTTTTTACCTCTTCCCCTTTGAATCCCGCATTCCCTTTCTGCCTCTCATTTGCTTTCAGTAGACACAGTGTCCTATTCCATTCCTTCCTGTTAAAATCATGATTTGACAACTGTCGGCCTCGTGTATGGTTCTCTCAGTTTGGTTTTTTAATCAACATTATATCCTACCCACAGCCCAGTTTATTTTGAACTGAGCCCTTTTTTCAGGCTATCATATAAATTGGCTGATTTACTCATTGTGCTTTCTACCAAGATCTCCCACTAGTCATCTCACTAACAGGTTGCTTCGATATCAGCCTGAAGTTACTCCAGCCAGATCTTTCTATGTCTACCGCTTACGGAAGCATTTGTGGTTGGAGGTAGCAGGTTCTTCACTCCCTTCTGGTTCCTATATGGCCATTTCCATCATATAACCTTTGGTTAGCACCCATAAGATGGTAACTTTGATTCCTAATATTTTATATCCTCAAGAAGCAAGGCATAGTAAGCTAACCCACCCTTGAATATTTGAGAGACCATACATGCTTTACCCTCCATGTTGCACGAGAAAATGGTTGTTTTGCCCTTTCAAATATTTTGGTGACTTAATGCACTTTCTATTATTTAAACCTCCCCCTCTTTCCTCACCTTTCCCTCCCATTTCACCTTCACTCTATAACATTTTTAATTTGGCACCTTTAGAAATAGGCCCCTAATAATCCTGGGAAAGTCTGGAGCTGGTAGTTTGGAAGTTCTGGACTATAATACAGCTAAAGCTGGTCAGTGTCCAAACTAAAAAATGGTCATCCCTTAGGGGTGTGGAACCATAAGGCTGCAGACACCTATATTTCCTTTCCAGTTGAGATGCCTTCAGTTTCCAACCTCAAAAATATTTTTATTTAATTTTTTAAAACTTTTGGAACTTAAAGTTCTTTTTAGCCTGATGAAGAATTCTTGTCTAATTTACTTTGTTGCATCTCTACTGTGAGATATTTGAGGGTGGTTAGGGTTATGTTTGCTTAAGTTTTATTGCCAGTTTGTTTGAATAGTTCTTGCCCAGCTAGTTATAAACCAGAGAGAATAAAAGATATTTTATGAAAGTATCTTTTCTTGATTCCCAAAGTTAAGTGGTGTTTTGGGCCTTGAAACTTATATAATGAACTATTCCTTCCTTATGCCTGACACACTCAAGACATATGTCTTCTCTTGTTTGTTCCAACAGTCAATCAATAAATATTTATTAAGTGCCTACTATGATTTGCCAGGCACTTTGCTGGGGAGACAAGAAGAGACAAAAGATATGGGAGAAACAGCATGCAAACACACACACAAGTTATATATGAGATACAATTGGAAATAAGAGGGATTAGGGCTTCCTGTAGACAGTAGATTTTAATTGGGACTTACAGGAAGCCCAGGAGGTCAATAGTTAGAACAGAAGAAGCGTATTCTGGGCATAGGTGATAAGCACAGGAAATTCTTAGAGCTGTTCGTGGGGCAATAAGGAGGCCAGTTCACTAGATCAAAGAGCATGACAGTGACCTGATAGGGGAAGAATAGTAGCATTGCCTACCATGTTGGCATAATCTCAGATTCCTTACACTCTACCCACAGTACTCCATGTGCATTTTTTCATAGTGGCTCATCTTGTCTTGGATTTCCAGACATAATTTCACTTTGTTCAGCAACCTTTACAATTAAAAAAAATGCCAAGACAATTTGGATGAGGAAGGCAGGAAAGTTATTTTTATTATGGAATTAGATAATAGTAGGACTAGAAAGGGTTAAAGTCATCAGTGTTGTGCTTTGGGACTTCATCTCAGAATGCCAACAAAGCATTACTCTACTTCAACTGATTCCATTTATTCTTTCCCTGTTACTTAGAAATTCCAGCTGCCTACAAAAGAACCCTGTGTTGTATGTCAGAAAACTGTGTACCCAATGGAGCGCCTTTTGGCCAACCAGCAGGTGTTTCACATCAGCTGTTTCCGTTGTTTCTATTGCAACAATAAACTCAGGTAAGCCAAATCAAAGCAGGTAATTTTGGCTTTCACTTGATGTTGGCTCTTGAAAAAAATGGTGATGCATGTTTCCTTTGTGTGACAGCACTTTGATGTAGGGAGGTGACATTGGCATTTAATAATATCAGTGCCATTTGGACCTTTTCTTGTGAATAGCCATAATTTAGGACTAAAGTTAAAGTAATTTGCATTTGAGTAAGTCCTTGGAAACCTAATTGTATAACATAAAATTAAAAAGCTGGGAAGAATTTCAAGATTCAGTCCATCTAATCTAACCACTTGCTTCAAGGGAGGTATTTCAATTTGTGGTTAAAAAATTGGGAAGGTGTACATTAAATCAAAATAATCATTTAAAGCTTTTTTTATTTTTAAATGGTGATTCCCACTCTTTTCTCCATACTATGAAGAGATCTAGGAATTCTTTAGAGAACAAGAATCCACATTCTTTAGAAACTCATTTCACTGTTAACTATCTTTCTTATATGGAACTTTTTGGTCTCTTGATAAAACAAATAAGCTTCATACACATATGGGCATAAACATTAACCTTTCTTCCTCTTAAGTAAATAACCATATGCATTTCTAATACACCTTTTTATAAGCCATTCATTATTATAATTCTTTTTCGGTGGAATTACATTTTCCTTATCTTCCCTTTAAAGCATATTGCTCCTAAAGAGGCACTCTGCAACACGGACTACTTGTTGATCAGGCTTTCAGGTCAATAAGTCAAGGGTAGTCACTAAGTACATATTTGGGGTAGAACATTATACATTATTCCCACAGTTGTGGGAAGGCATAAAAGAAAATGAGGTCATATGATGTACTGCTTTCAAGGTGCTTCTAATACAGCCTGTCCCAAAAGGCTGAGAAGTACCAACCCATGACACTTGGTGTTACTAAGAGTTTGGAGATACCTCAGTATAAACGGGAGGCCAACAGAAGGGAACATCGCCAGTATTAAGTGAATGTGTTCATTCTGCATAGGCAGAAATGAGTAGTGAAGACTTCCCAAGAGAAGGAATTGCTTAAAAAATAGAGGTAGACTAGCAAGCGTGTTTCAGGTTCAGTGATGATATTGCAAAGGCTCAGAGATGAGAGAGAACAAATTGGGCGTAGTGTATAAAAAAAAACATGAAAGCGTCCAAGTTAGAGGCCAGGGAGACTGAGTTCGCCTTTTGCTAGGCTTCTCTAAGCATGACCTTTGAATGTGTCAACATTTCCTTATCTAGTCCATTTTGCAAATCCTGAAAATGTAGAGAAGCTTAGGTTTGGGCCTTCAGGGGACTGTGTTTACAGTATACTAACTTTATCTGCTTTTAATTTCTAACAGTCTAGGAACATATGCATCCTTACATGGAAGAATCTATTGCAAGCCTCACTTCAATCAACTTTTTAAATCTAAAGGCAACTATGATGAAGGCTTTGGACATAAGCCTCATAAGGATCTATGGGCAAGCAGAAATGAAACTGAAGAGTCTTTGGAGAGACCAGCACAGCCTTCATATTCAACTGAGGGTCTCCAGAACCCTGGAGTAGAGGATGCCCCCATTGCTAAAGTGGGTGTATTGACTGCTAGCATGGAAGCCAAGGCCACATCTCAGCCAGAAAAGGAAGACAGACCCGCTGAAACAAAGAAGTTGAGGATTGCTTGGCCACCTCCAGCTGAACTTGGTAGTTCAGTAAGTACTTCAGAGGGAGGGATCAAAATGATAAAGCCTAAGTGGCCTCCTGAGGACGAGATAAGCAAGCCAGATGCTGCAGATGATGTGGATCTGGATTTGAGAAAGCTAAGAAGATCATCTTCCCTGAAAGAAAGAAGTCGCCCATTCACAGTAGCGGCATCATTCCGAGCCACAAGTGTCAGAACCCCAAGAGCCGCAGCTCTGCCTCTTAGGAGAGACTGCAGTGTGTCAGAAGAGAGTGAGAAACTTGAAGGAGGAACAGTGACAGAGAAAAAGCAAATCAAGAGAGGCAGAGTCAAGGAGAATGGTAGCGTGAAGAGAGCCGACAGAGAGAACAAAGAACCTACAGAAGAGAGAACGAAGAGCAGGACAAGTCCTGAGACAGAGGAAGGGGAGGATCACTTTGTAGAGAATGGCCAGGTGGGGGAAGATCCATGTGAAGATGGAAACACAGAACGGCAGGCTCGGAGTTCTTCCAGCACCAAGGGGAACATACCCATCAAGGAAGTGGCAACATCTCAGAAATCCCAGGATGTGACCTTCTGGGAAGAAGAGATAGAAGAGCTTTCGGTGGAAGAGCAGATAAAGAGGAATCGTTACTATGATGATGATGAGGAGGAAGATGATGAAGATGAAAAGCAGATTAGCTTTTAACTAGAAATTTTGCAGAGGTGCTGGGCCTTACATTGATAGTATTAGCAAATAGCTGCCATCCATGAAGGTTTTTTAAACTACATAACAAAAGATGCCTTAGAAATAGAAGTAAATTTGGCATAAAAATACAGTGGATGGCAATTACCATCCCAAACAGTACCTCTGTTTAAATTAGGATTGTTCTGCTTTAAATAAACCCCATATCGCTACCCAAACAAAAATAAGTGCAAAGAGATCTTATTACTTAAATCCTTTGATTTTAGGCAAAGATAAGATGCATTAAGAACTTTTGAAGTCTTTTGTATTCAAGGACAAAAATTACACTAAGTGATTCTCTTCAAGATTTTCTTGTGTTCCCCCAAAAAACAGGGTTGCAGCCAGATTTCAATGACACACTTGTTACCACTACAAACACTACAGGAACTAGGGACCAATTCAGAAGGAACTTATTGGCCTAATAATTATGACTGAATGCACTTTAGTATAAAGGGCACAAGTAGTTTATTTTCTAATGAAAACAAATCTAATTGCTTTGTATTCATCCAGGCAATCAAAATTTTAATCTCTTTAATAATAAACTCTCATTTTCTTCTTTAAATCGGTATAAAAAATGTACTGTTTTGCATCCTCCAAGCCACATCTTGTAATGAAATTGTTAGGGTGTAACACCAGCAATCTTTGCAGAGTATCTTTGGCGGGAACTGATATTCATCCTTAGGCAAAAGTGATAGAGGTCTAGCTGTCACTCAAAAAATATACAGCATTTGCCAAGGAGTTTGACATCTTTGCAAGAAACTGTTCAGTGCCCTCTTTTTTTACTATTCACATTCCCTGTGATTCTCCTAAAGTGACAACATTTTGAGACTTTAAAAACATTCACCTGAGACTTCATTTTTAATACTTAATTAGCTCTGAAATGGATGACTTATGTTAAAGACAATATCCCCAGTGTAAAACCAGACCAGCTGTTGGCCTTTTTATTGGAACTGGTTCCTAGAGTTATTTCTGAATATTTCAAATGTGATTACACGTATTTTGCGTAATTTATATTCTAGCTTGGGTAAGGGGGAGGGTTTAAACTATAGGCTCTTTTGTACTGTATCTTTAGAAATTTAGTTCAGCTTATATTTTTTAGAGATGTAAAATATTCTGCTGTCTTAACAGCATTGCTCATAATGAAACATTTTTATCCAATAAAGCTTTCCATTTACACTTTAAATTTTGCTCCTTGTCTTTTTTTTTCTTTTCCATTGTTATGATCTCCTAAATCATTCTTCTGCCTAGAGTTGTCAAAGAAAAGGCAAAAATGGAATCTTGAGTAACTCTAATGATGTGGTATCGTCCAACCAGCAGATGGTGGTAATGGGCTGCTTATGAATGTTAGCCAGCTTTGACACTGCATTTTCTATTTGGTTCTTGGGAACAGAGTCAACAATCCAGTGCTCTTTTTTTTTTGGCCTTGGACTTAGAAATGTTCTCTAAATTGTCCCGTGCATGTTGGGTCCTTTGTAATGCCCCATCACTCTTTGCAAAGGCCTTGGTAATAGTACATTCCACAGCTTGGAAAGAAACAGTAAGTCCCAGGGCTGAAGCTCAGTCTTTGAGCTCAACAGAATTGTATTCCTGATTCTCCTCCCTCCCCCCAGTATAGACTATTTCTAAATCTCAGTAGCCCTTCCTTGCTCACATTTTTTAAAGCCTCCAGCCTAACTACCCTAGTATTAGCCATGACCTACTGTGTATTATAACTTGGTAAAGAAAATCAAAAGTGAGGATTGTGTTCACAAACCATCATCCCCAAATGTTCATGAAATATTTCCTACTCATATCAGTAAATCCTAGAGAGATGGGACCATCAGAGGCCACCTAGTCTAACTTCTTCCCCAATTCATCAAGAATCTATAAAACCCTAGATATGTGATCTTCTGACCTCTGTGTGAAACAGTCCGAGGATGGGAAACTCACATTTCATTGTCTCTCCTGAAGTAATCTGTAAGCCTTAAAGCATTATGTACATGATTGCTATTATGCTCAAATGGCAGCCCATTCCATTGTGATGTGAATGTGTTAGAGGAATTTCTTGTATTGAACTGGACTCTGACTCCTAACTTCTACTTGCTCACTGATGCCATTTCTTCTTCCCTGCTTTTTGCCTTACACACACACACACACACACACACACACACACAATTTGGTAGAAATCGTAAAACTAACTTTTGGAAAATTCATCTGACATCTTACTAGCTGTTCCCCTCTTGCCCAGAATGCTCTTCTTCAGTTCTGCCTCTTCATTTCCCTGGTATCCTGTAAGATTCAGCACTAATTATTCCCACCCTCAGCAAAAGGCCTTTTTCAGTCTTCCTGAGTGTTATGAGACTTATCTCCTTTTTATTTTGCATATATAGATCCTAGTTTGTGCTTTGTCTCCCCCATTGGAATATGGAGTCCTTGAGGCCAGAGAGCCAAGCTCTTGTCTTTCTTTGGGTCCCCAATGCTTAGCACTTGCCTGGCATACACAATAGGCACTTAGTAAATGCTTGAAGACAGCATGGTATGTATACACAGAAAATAGCTGCTTTATTCAACAGAAAACAACTCTGGGCATATTTGAGGCGGGGGGGGGGGGGGGACAACTGAACAGAACTTATTTCTATCTCCCCTGAAATTTGGTCAACAATAGCAATCTTGAATTGTTTCAGTCTTGGGATCAGAGACTTCATGCCAATGAAGTGAGAGAGTCTCCAGCTCATTACTGATGTCAGCTGTGCTGCTAAGGTGAAAATTTTTCCTAGTCAGATCAATTCCTTTTATCCAAAAGGAAGACAATGTCAACAAAACTGGTCATTTATGGAAAGCTGTGTGTTTCCCAAGAATTACAATGTGATCTCTTTAACACAGAGGGTGGAGAGTGTTAAAGAGCTTGAGGTAGTCAGGATTGTGTCTTCAGATCCTAGAGAGGCAATAGTTTGCACTGAAAAAACCCTCAAAGTAGCTATCAGCAACATGAGGGTTTGAACCTCATACTTGGTGATGTGTCTAGAAACAGGTTGCTTGGCCATTCGGAGCCTCTGATTTCTCACTTAACGTCAATATAAAACTTTTTACATTCTATCCTCTGAGGTAAATTAAGGCACTTTATAAATGATCTATTACTACAGGCAAAGTTAGCTTTTTCTCTGAGGGTATTTTGAGACCAATGTGCCACAGGACAAGAGATAGGATTTGCTCCCTTTTTTGAATTATTTTTAGAATACTGAGTACTTTTAGCCTTGCTTCTCTAGATTTGAGAGAAAACAGCCTTAGCTAAAGTTCTCTTGGCTAAAATGACTTCTCCTTCTCCAATACACTCAGTACGAGGTGTGTACATGCTTTAGTTGGTTATAAAGTTACCTTATCTCCCCTTTCGAAAGGGATACAGATGTAGTTCTTTCCATCTTCTTTCAGATCAAACTAGTCAGCTTCTTGTGGTAATTAACCTTGTAAGTGGTGATAGTTAGGTGTTTTATTAAACAGGTATAAAGTTCCCAGGGCAGAAGGCACTCCCAGGGCCCAGGATTCTCAACCTTTGTTCACCGTCAGGTTGGGAGCTTAGCCAGTTGCAGGTGTCATTTCCTCCTCTCCCTCTGCCTGGTTCATCTTTTAAGTATATGTTCTAGACCCAATATCATTTTAAACATCATCTGTTGCTCCATTCTTAATCTTTTGGGCTACTCTGTTTTTCCCCAATTCATTCTGATTTCATTCAGAAAGCATTTATAAGTGGCTCAGTGGGTAGAGCGCCAAGCCTAGGGACAGGATATATTGGGCTCAAATCTGGCAAGTCATGTAACCCTCATTACCTAGTCCTTGCCTCTTTTGCCTTGGAACCAATACTTAGTATTGATTCTAAGACAGGAGGTAAAGTTGTAGGAATCTTCTTGTTCAGTTTCATTCATGGCCAAGTCTTCATGACCTCATTTGGGATTTTCTTGGCAAAGATGCTGGAGGGGTTTGCCATTTCTTTCTCCAGCTCATTTTATGGATGAGGAAACTGAGGCAAACAGGGTTACACAGCTAGGCAGTGGTCAGATTTTGAATTATTTCTGACTCCAAACTGGGTACTCTTATCCACTGTGCCATCAAGAATTCTCTTTGGAGAGAAAAATCTAAAAGTGAGATAGTCCCTGCCCTCAAGGAGATCACACATTCTGAAGGGGATGCAACATAGTTCAGAGACAAATAATTTAGAATAAATATACACAATAAATCCACACTAATTCCTGAGGAAAGAGGCACGAACAACTGGCTCGAGGTTCCCCTCAAGATGATCATTTGAGAAATCCGTCAGTCTTCTATAGCTCTTAGAAAGGTGTGTCTAAGAACAGTAGGTACCCCACCCCCCAAGTATGTGACACCTTCTAGCACAAGGGAAAATGGACTCAAGCATAGAGAGCCCTTGTTGCACATTAGGAACTCAATACCTATGAGCAGCTAGGTGGAACAATGAATAGAGTATTGGTCCTGAAGTTGAGAAGACCAGAGTTAAAATCTGGCTTCAGACACTTTACTAGCTGTAGGACACAGAGCAAATTACTTAAATTTGATCATCTCTTTATGTTATCTATCCCCTGGTCTCCCGCATAGTTCTAAGTCCTGCCTCTATCAAATATTTCTGAGTGGATGTCCCAAAAGCCATGACTAGAAATCATCTCAAATCAAGTTAGCTACCAATTTGATCTCTACTTCGGCCTCTCTACCGGAACAGGCTCTACCCTACTTCCGGTCTGCACTATAACACCCAGATACCTGAAATGGACTTCCTGGCCTCTAGCCTCTTCCCCATTCCAACCCAGCCTTCACCCAATTACCTAAGGGGATTTTCCTAAAGCCAAGTAAGACTCTTTGGAGGATAAATGTATAACCCTGAGAACCAGCCATGCTGGCCCATTTGAGGCCGCAGGACTAGCTGCCGTCCCTTCTCCAGGCCCTCCGAGCCTGAAATGTACTCTCTACTCACCTCTGCTTCTTGGAAACACTATTTTCCTTTATTGACCACCCAGCTCGAGTTTGACTTTTTCTTCAGGAAGCCTTTCCTGGTCTACCCCATTGCTAGGGAACTCTAAACGTCATCTTCCTTCTATATATGTAATTGGGGCAATTAACTGGCACAGTACGGGATCTGGAGGCAGGAAGACCCATCTTCCAGTTTGTATCTAGAAGCTCAGACACTTTCTAACTGTGTGACCCTGGGCAAGTCACTTCACCCTGGTGGGCTCCGGTTCCTCATCTGTAAAATTTGTTGGAGAAGGAAACGGCAAACCATCCACAAAAGGGGTCAGGAAGAGTGGGATCCACCTTAACAAGAAGTATATATGTGAACATGCATCTAGTCACTTATATGCGCTCCCTAGGCTTAGCTTGTGGTTGTTGACCGGCATTCATTTCTGCAAATGTAATCCCTCCCAGGCTTAGCACCTTCTATCGCAGCAGGTAAGGGTTAGGGGAATTTGGAATCCAGGACTCTCTTCTGCCCCGTCTGGAACGCGCCCCCCCGCCCCGCCCCCAAGGGCGCCCAGGTGTCGGAAGATCAGCGGGCCTCACAGGGAAGAATCCAGTCCCTGCTACGGGGAGAGAAAAAAACTACTTCCCTCCTCCAGTTTTCCGGCGGAGTCAGCGCTCCCGAAAGCTCGAGTGGGAGGCGCAATGACCTCTAGAGCCAGCACGGCCAAGGCCAGGGCGGAGAAGGGAGAAGGCCGGAACGCAGAATTAAGGAGTGTGCAGGCCCAGGGCCGAGAGCCCAGGATCTGAGGGGAGAGGCCCCGGAGGTTAGAAGAAAAGTAGGGCCCAGAAGAACTAGCCCGCAGTAACGCGAGGCAGAGGAGGCGTGGCTGCAAGGAGGGGGCGGGGACCAATCTGTACGTGGAGGAACTGAGACGAAGGAGGCTGGGCTCCTGGGAAGGCGGGGCTTCGAGGAAGGAAACAAGGGGGCGCGGTCGGGCCTGGGGACCAGGGAAGGAGCCCACGAGGGGGCGCACCAGAACCATGTGAGCGCGCGCGCGCTGAGGCCAGGCCGGCGGAGGCGGGGCGGGCAGAGCGGAGCGGAGCGGAGCGGAGCTGGAGGCATGGCCCAGGAGGGAGAGCCCAGCCCTCGGGGCGGGCCAGGCCCGGAAGGGGGCGGCTCCCCAACCGGGCCCCGCCTGGTGGCCGCCTACCCGCTAGTTCGGTTGGCTCCGAAGGCGGCTGCAGCCGCGGGGCGGGGGTAAGATGGCGACAGCGGTGGTGACCGGGGCTCTGGGCCTGCTGTGGGACTGGATATGGAGCGAGCGCTTCTGGCTACCCCAGAACGTGAGCTGGGCCGACCTGGAGGGGCCAGGCGTCAGCAGCTACCCGCGGGCCCGCCACGTACTCTCAGCCTTTCCGCTAGCAGCCGGCATCTTCTCCTTGCGCCTACTCTTCGAGCGGTGAGAGGCGGCGCCCGCTGGGGAAGGAAGACGAGGGAGCCGCCGGGCTAGGGGCCCCTAGGGAGCGGGGCGCGGGGCGTCCCCGGGGACCGAAGGGGAGGGGGCGCGGGCGGCTTCATGGGGAAGAAAGACCGCGAGGAGCACGCGGGGCAACTGCTGGGGAACGAAGGGGAAGGGGATGCCCGGGGCGGGGCAACCCGAGAGAGGGGGACCTGAGGCGACCAGGGGCCCCGTAGGGAGGGAGCACGCGGAGGACCCTGTGAAGAAGGAAGGCAGTGAGGAGCCCTCGGGGCGCCTGCGGGAGCGGCCGCCAAGAGCCGTGGGGGGGGGGGGAGAGGGCGAAGGGGGCTCGGGGGCCCCGCGGCTCCCGCACGTGGTTTTCTGAGGATGCTGGTTGGGCAAGGGCGGCCACTGGTCGGGCCGGAGCGCAAGGACCCCCAGAGGACCTCTCTGGATATGGTGGAGCTTGAGGCCGCTCCAGCTCCCACAGGGCGGTGCTGACAGCCCGAGTTGCTGGGAGGAGAACGGGGAGAGTGAGTGGGGAGGGGCCCGCCCTGGCCCATTGAGTAGTGTTCCAGTGAACTTGGAGTTGGCTTTTGAAATCTGCACACCTAGTGCATAGACTGCTCTAAGCTCATCCTCGCCTTGTGCTTGAACCCATCATCCCAGGTTTCTGTGTTTGGAATTGGTTGGTCCGAAGGGCAGACGCCCCCAGGTGCTGCAGGACCCCAAGGACAGCAAACCTCAGCCCCGATATGCTTGGGAAAGTAGACAAGAGATAGGGCCAAATGCCAACCCTCACTTGGAAAGTTGTGGGTGTCTTGGGAAGCCTAGGGCCCCTTACCCGTCATCATCCATCCACCCATAAGTCATCTGCAGCCCAGGGAGTATTTATTGTTCTTGCTGCACTTAGGAAGAGGGAGGTATCTCCTCTGGGATGGAGAAATGTATGTATCTGTTGAAGGAACTCCCACTCAGCTGCTCTCTGGAGGCTTGGATGTTTGCTCTTACTATCATGGGATGCCCTTTGGCAATGGCTTATTTTTCACCAGTGAGAGCCTTTGGGCAGTGCTGGGCCAGCTCATTTATGAAAGGCTTATTTCGCCGAAATCAATGGTATACAGCATGTGCTAGGAAAACAACATCCCTTCCCTCGAAGCTCTTACACTTGAGTAGGGGAAATGGCAACTGCGAATCCCAGCAGCTAAGCTGCCTTGAATGAAAACAGGTGAGAAGAAAAGAGAGACCCAAGATCTAATGTCTTCTCCCCATCACTGGGAGTCATCTTATTGTTTGCTTTCCATTTAAACACCACCCCTTGGAGCAGGTGCTCTTTCAAGGCCTCTGGGATTCTCAGAGGTAGCCTGTTGTGCCTCGGGGGAAGTCCAAAACCCAACTGAAGCCCACAAAAGGTTCACCAAATCTGCAGAAAGGGGAGAATCCAGATGCACAGATTGAAAGACTGTGCGGGTTCGTGAGGTGCTTGTGGTGTATAAAGCAGGGGAAAGTATGCTCCAGGAGGAAAGAAGATGTGCTTTTAGCTGAGGATTGTGGGCATTCGCCAGGGGACCGATTTCCTGGTCGGGGTGTTGAGAAGCCGCTGCTTGCTTGTAAACCACCTCTGCTTGTTGCTCTTCTTCCTGGACAGCAGGGACTCTCTTGGGTTTGTGTCCTCAGCAAAGTGCTTTGCGCCCAGGAAGCGCTGAGTCAATGCTTTTTGGGTCGAACTGTCCGGTCAGCGGTGTCAAACTGAAACAGAAAGGAGGCACGAGACTGTGCCCCAGGATCCCTCGAGGCAGCGCACCTATTAACATTGTCTCCTCTGAAGCTCCTGCAGGGCCATAAGATGCTACATTGTAGCAGAAGCTCAGGAGCTTCTCTAGCTAAAGGAGCCTTTCTGAGCGTTGCTGCGGAGCTGTGCAGTTTGGAATGAAGTTTCATTAACGTTCAGGTTTTTAAAGGGGTTCCGCCCTGGGTGGAGGGATACTAACGACTGGGCTGCTTCTCGGGCCCATTGATGGTCCTGCTGCTCCTTTCCGCGTCGGGACCTGCTCTACAAGTGGCTGGATGACCCCTTTCTCCTGAAGAAGGGATCCGAGCTCCTCCTCCTTTGGGGGCTGCAGGGAAGATGAGCCAGAGGGGGTCCGTGTACCCAGAGGCTTTAGGCTGAGGAGCTGCCCTCTCCTCCAAGGGACAGAGGGAAAGGATGAGTGACGTGGTGCTTAGAGCCCTTGGCTGGCTGAGTCCCGGCTCTGTTACTGACTGCTCGGCCGGCCGGCCGCTTCTAAGGCCTCATTCCACCCGGCTTGCCCCTTCTTGTGAGCGCAGGGGCCTAGCAGGCACTCAGGGGAATGAATGGGGAGGGCGTGGCCCTTGGCCCCGGGCTCCTGGCCCGCCGGGCTATAGAGGAGTGAAATCCTGTTCTTGGCTCAGCTCCTTTGAACTCTGAGGGCATTGGGGCGCTTTCTTTCCTTTCGGGAAGCCTGGCTTACACTAAACAGTATTTTGCGCTTTAGGAAGGCCCCTCCTCGCCATGGGTCAGTGAGTGAGTTAATACAAGTCAAAATATTCCCAGCTTCCATCCCGATGTCTAAAGTGACCCCAGCAAATAAACGGCCCCGTCAGGATTCCGACTAGGAAGGGGGAACATTTTCTAGAAGGAACTTGGAGGGGACGAGATTGGTTTTCCCTCCAGTGATTTCTCTCCCTTCTGGCTTGTTCATCGGCCTCCCTGGGACCCCCTCGGGCCTGAGTTCAGGCTCAGGGGGGAGTTAGCCCTGCTGGATGATTGGAGATTCTGTGGTGCCGGCTGCAGGCGTGGAGCCCGCAGGGGGAAATGGCTTGCTGAGTGGCCCTGGAGATGGGGTTGCAGCTGTCACTGCTCTTCCTGTTCCTGCTCCGTTGGCCCAGAGCAGCCTCTCTCCCCCGGAGCCTCTTCCTCAATCCTCCAGGTGACTGACTGGCTGCGGAGAAGCCTGCAGGAGGGGCTGAGCCTCCCGTCCTCCCTGCTGGGTGACTCTGGGCAGTCCCTTGATCCCTGGCTTCTCTCTGCTTCCCGCCCGAGGGTGCCTGCCTCTGGCTGCTGCCTCCCCAGGGCCCTGCCTTGTAGGAGCTAACCTTCTTTGAGTTGTAAATGGCTGGAGGGCCAGATTGGAGGCGCCAGTCACATGGCTGGAGGCCTTATCTGGAAGGGCGTGCTCCCTGCCTCCACTCCTCTCTGCTCTGGCTCTCCCCAGCACACTTCCCCATCGCTCTGTGCTGAGCTGCCCTAGAGGCTCCCGGTGGGCTTGGAGCCTGGGCCCCTTTATTGATACTGTGTAGCCAGAGCCAGACTGGGAATCCTCTGCGGGAAACTTCGGACGGTGGCCGGGGGAGCCTGGACTAGTGGGATATGGGCGGGAGGGTCCAGGGGGCTGCTCAGACGTTCCCTCCTTTTCACCAATCTTGGTGGAAGGGGAAAAGGGAGTCAGCCAGTAACTTGGAGTCACCCCCAGCTCTCTGAGGCAGATGGGGGAGGTAAGTGACTTGCCCAGGGTCACACAGCTGGGAAGGACCTGAGGCCAGATTTGAGCCCAGGACTGTCTCCAGGCCTTGTTCTCATTCCACCGAGCCACCTCACTGCCCCCAGCAATACCTAACAAAAAGTCACTCTTCCCAGCAGTGTACCTCTGTTTTCTTGAGATTAAGTAGACTCTTTATGACCCCATTTGGGCTTTTCGTAGCAAAGATGCTGGAGTGGTTGGCCATTTCCTTTCCCAGCTCATTTTTCAGATGAGGAAACAGCCCAGCTGAGTGAAGTGACTTGCCCAGGGACAAGTTCCTGAGGTCAGATTTGAACTCAGAAGATGGCCCCAGATTCAGCATTCCCTGCTTAGAAAATGATAACCTCCAGCCTTTCTGTGCATTGGCCATTAAGGCTCTGCCATGGTCTGTATAACCTCGGGCTGGGATTAGGTTTCAGGAGACAAAGCAGAGACCTGCAGTGTGCAGGGTGTGATCTCTTAGCGGCTTCTGGTTGCAGAAAGGCGGGGCTCCTCGCCCTGCTCTTGTCTTTGCAGTGAGATGAAGGAAGGCCCCAGTAAAGGGTTTCTAGTAAACCCAAGTAACAGAAGAGATCGGGAAGCCCTGGCCTGTTTAGTGACGTCCACAAATGGAAGAAGCTGCCGCCCTGCCGCTTTGGTTGCCTGCCATCTGTCCACAGGCACATCTTAAGCTGACCGAGCGTGCTCCTCCTTTCTGAGCGCGCTCCTCCTTTCTGAGCGCGCGCGCTCTTCTTTGAGCTCTTCACGGATGCTCCTCAGAAAGTGGGCTGCCACTGCTCTCGTGTACATTTCCTCCCTGCTTGTTTATTTCCCTCTGCAGCCCTCCCGCTCCTCATCCCTGGTGCTCCATTCATTTAGCCCGTGCGGCCACTTCCAGCGCGTTACTGCCCTGAAACGGCAGTCCAGGAACACTTTGAGGCCCGTCCGCTCTGTCCCCCTCCCCGCTGGCACTCCTGGCTGGAGGAGCCCCTGGGGAGCTGGGGCGGCAGCCTTCTGTTTTCTTCGAGGGAGGAGCAGAGTTTTCTTTGAAGACTTGCCCGCCTCGGGGACTTTGAATCCATCCAGCCATTTCTAAGGACTTCCTTGACTTTACCTCAGGTGCTGCTGCAAGTTCGATTCTAGTTTATTGCAGGGAAATAACCTGGGCACACTATGGGGTGGGGGGGGCAACCCCAGGGAATGCAGGAGGCCCAGAAACCCAGAAGCAGGACTTGGAAATCACGGGGCTGTGGCAGAGCAAAGACCCTTCAGGGCTGGTCTAGAACCCCGAGCCCGGCTCTTTCACTGCTCGCACTAGCCCCGCTGTGGGCGCCCTGCCTACTGCCACGGAATCTTATGGTGCTTTTCTCTGCCACAAAACCACCGGGTAGGGTGACCCGACCGTCTGCTCCGTGTCCCTGCTGCCCAGAAGTTTCTTCCTTGGGGGTGGTTGAGGAATCGTCGTCTCCCTCCTCCCTCAGAGCGAAAAGGCTCCATCGAGGGAGCGAGCGGGCCATCAGCCCTGTCCTCTGTTCTGCGTCCACACTCGCCTCTTCTGCTAAAATTTCGGAGGGACTCCATTGCTGGTAGAAGAAAAACTCCCTTCTCTGGCCGGGTGTATTGGAGCCTCCCGGGAACCTGGCTGCCCCCAGGTGCCCCTCCAGCCTGCAAATGATGCTCTCCCCGGCCTCCCGACGGCTCCTCGCCTGCCTGGCACGCGGAGCCCTAAAGGCTGGTTTTCCTTTTGTCCGGTGGAGCCCGGCCTTGGCGAGCTCTCGGCCGCTGGCCCTCGGAGGCCCTCACCCTGGCGCTCTCGGTGCGGATCCCGCGCCGGCATCCCACCTGCAGCAATTCTCCGGTTGGTGCCAGTTTACGGTATTCTTGGGAAGAGCCAACATCCACCCCCCCCCACCCCCCAGTGGTGAAAGAGGGCCGCCCCCGCCCTGCGCCTGAGAGACCAGCGTGGTCGTACTCATCGGGCCGTTCCTTGGAAATTGCATGAAGCAGAGTGGGACACTCGTCCCTCAGAAACAGGGCTCAGTGGGCCCGGGAGCTTTTATTTTGTTGAGGAGGTCTAAGGAAGCCCTTTGGGGCACCGAGCCATGAGGCTGAATAAAGCAAGAAGTCACATGGAGGCCGGGGCTTTGGCACCTGGGCCTCCCCCCAGATGACGCTGGTTTCCGGGGGGGCAGGTGTAGACACAAGGGGAGGGCCCCAAGTCTCCCATTTTTCCCTCCCACAGCCGGGTCCTGGTTCTGCGGTGCTCTTTTGGGTCAGGCCCGGTGTTGACTCCTGAAGAGTTGCTGCAGGCTCTTTGCTTGGCTCTGAGGCTCTTGAGCCGGGTCTCCCCAGATGGCCAGGGGGAGACTTTTAGGTTTTAGGGGTTTGGGGGGGCGTTTGTTTTTAGGGGGCAGGTGGGGGCTAGTTCTGCGACCTCATTCGTCAAGGGAGGGCCTTAGAGAGCTCCCTGGGAGTCAGTCATTTGCCCAGGCGCGGTCAGGGCTTTCAGGCCTGTCTGCCGCGGTACCCCACTGGGGTTGTTCTTGGCAGAGACAGACTGGTCTGCCGTGGCCTTCCCCAGCTCGTTTTGTGGGTGAGGAAGTGGAGGCAAACAGGGTTCAGTGACTTGGCCAGGGTCACACAGCGAGTGAGTGTGAAGGAGTCCTCCAGAGCCGGTAGCACCTTTGGGGCTCTGCTCCTGCCCAGCAGCCGTCCTGTTAGGAGGCGCCCCGACCTGTAGTGCCCGGCCCGGGAGCACGCGTGGGGGGGGGTGCCTCCCCGTTGGGCCGTGTTTGTGGGTTTTTAGCTGCACGTCTCCAGGCTCACGTTCCAGCCCGATAATTCATGAGTGGATCCCGGCTGAAGCAGTCGAGCTTTCTGGAGCCCTCGGGGGCGCCTCGGCCGCCATCCTCGAGACGTTGTCGAGCCGCCGTCCGTCCCTCCACAAAAGCGCCCGTGAAGTGGGCACAAGGGAGACGGGCGACGTCCAGCCCGGCCTTGTTCTTGACCGGGCCGGTTCGCCAGCCCCAGTGGCACGGGAGGCCTGGGGGCTCCCCACCTTCCGAGGAGGAGGGAGAGGAGGGAGAGCCTTGGAATTGAATGGGGTTCCCCGTGCCTTGCAGTTCATTCCGTTTTGCCTCTTGGTTTTAATGGCTGTGGTACCTGGAAAAGATGCCCCGATCCAGATAGAAGTGCATTGCTGGGAGCACTTACCAGAGTGATGCTCACTGGATTTCTTGTTAACCTTTACCTTCAGTCTTAGGGTGGATAGACGTATTGGTGCCCAGGCAGAAGAGAGCCAAGAGCTAGGCAGTTGGGGTGAAGTGACTTGCCCAGGGTCTCACAGTAAGGCCACGTTTGAACCCAGGACCTCCCATTTCCAGGGCTTTCTGGCCGCTGAGCCACCAAGCTGCCCCCATATTCGTTTTTCAGCCCCGTCTACCAATTCTGCACGTTTTTGGTTGGAATTTCAGCAGTAGGTTTTCATCTTCCCTGATTTGTTTTTGCTTTTTCTTTATTTCCCCAGCACGTGCCCGGCGCCTGCTGCGTCCTTTATAGCACGTGCTTGGTCTTCCGATTCGTCAGGCTTGGGTATTTGTCGCAGATGCTTCACTCCAGTTGGCGGGCTTGTACGGTGGCGCCCCAGGCTGGCCAGAGCGCATCCGGAGAGCCGCGAGGCTCGCAGCCGCTTCTTGGGGGCAGAGCGCACCGGGGAGGACAGGGGAGTCCTGTTTTTCATGACGCTGATCGAACGCCACTTTTAAAACTCTTACTGCCTTTGCCTTGTAACGGGGAGGAGAAAGAGCTCCGACATCCGAACTGCCTGCTCTGTGCTCTTGTTTCCTCGTGTTCACTTTGTTAGGCTTCTCTAAACCAGGACTTCTTTGCAAGAATCTTTTTTTTGCTCCCTTTTTCAAAGCTATATTTTGTGAGGGTTGTTTCGTTAGAACTAAACAACTGGGCAAACCACAGTACATCTCAGTGCCTTGGAACAGAACCGAGGGTGAGGGAGCCGCTCTATTAAAGACGGAAACAAGTACTTGTCAGATGCCCCCGGTAGTTTATGTCACGTGAGCACCAGCTCTACATACAGTCGGAGTGCAAGTATGTATTAATTTTTTTTAGCCCTCACCTTCCATCTTGGAATCAGTACTAGGTATTGGTTCCAAGGCAGAAGCGCAGTAAGGCATAGGCAATGGGGGTTAAGTGACTTACCCAGGGTCACACAGTTAGGAAGTTATCTGAGGCCAGGCTTGAACCCAGGTCTTATTTCTAGACCTGGCTTTTCTAGGCACTGAGCCCCTTAGCTGCTTCTGAACATTAAATATTGATAAAGCTTAATTCTTCTAAAGATAAAAACAAATATAAAGAGAAGTTCTTACATTTTCTTCCTGAACCCCAGTGGATCATGCCCCACGTTAGTGATAAAGACCACAGATTTAGAACTAGAAGGACTTTAAGGATCATTTAGTACAACCTTATTTTACAGCTGAAGAAACTGGGAGCCAGAGAGGAGAAGCTGATTGGCCCAAACTCAAATAGGTCGTAAGTAGTAGAAGCAGCATTTGAATTCAAATCCTCTGTACTGTACTGCTTCTTTAAACCAACTTATATCTGAAATAGTCATTCCTTCCACATTATACACAATGAGTGAATGATCCCGACTTCGTGTGAAGATCCATAGTCAGGAAGTGGCCAATTCCATTTTTATTAGCTGTAATTATTGGGAAGATTTCCCTTACACTGAGTAAATCTCTCACTCTGCACCTTCTGCTCATTGGGCCTTGCCTATGACTGCGTCTATCTTCTGAGGCCAAACAGTCCTTTTTATGATATTCCTCAGATGCTTGAGGCTTCCATCTTCTCTTCTCCAAGTTATGCTCCCCCTCACCCCCCCCCCCCAGTTCATTTAGCCTCACCTCCTCCCACATTCCTTCAGAGCTCTTCCCATGCAGACCTCCTCAGGCTTTTTGTAAAGGAGGATGCTCCAGGCATGGCTTCCCCGGAGCACAGACCTTTCCACTACAGCACTGCTACAAAACTATGCTGACCTCAGGGGAAGAGATTTAAGGACTTTACATTCAACAAATACTCACTAAGCAATTACTAGAGATGAATCTTGTAGAATCACAAAATTGTAGAGTTGGAAGGGACCTCAGCAGCCACCTCCAGCCCATGCACAGGAAGGATCCCTTCCATGATACCTCCTGTGACAAGGAAATCACTTTAAAAGACTGATATATATTCATTTAAGGTCGCCAAGGAATTCAGCTATGTAATTCCTAAATGAAAACTCAAGTCAGCCGTCAACCTTTTATGGAGTTTAATTACAAACAGGATGAAGAAAGGAATTAGAGATAGAGAGAGAGAGGGAGAAAGAAAGGGGAGAGAAGGGAATAGGGCTTAAATACCCCTTCTGTTAGGCTGGGCCAAAAGGCCCAAGCCCTTAGATAGCTGAGGCAAAGAAAGGAGATCAGTCCCTATTACTCACATGACCAAAATGGAGAAACAGTCTCAGGGGCCTCCACCTCCAGCTTCCTTCAGAGCAGCACAACCTCTCAGAGCCAAAACCTCTCCAACCAACCCCCTCAGTCCTCAGCCCCTCTATCTTTAAGGAAACCATCCAAGTTCCCTCCCCTCAGTTCTTACATCTACCAATCACTGTCCATGTCTTCCCTGTGCCAATGGTGGCTCTACCTTAACCCAGGACCGCCCAGAGGTCTGTGGCTTTGCACATGTCTGTTGAAGGTCATATTCTCAAATAATTAAATCTTGATCTATGCTGCAGCCCTTCCTAAATCCTGTTAGGACTGAGTGAGGTGGAGATTGTAATTTCCAAGACCTGGTTCTGTCATTCCAAGTATCTCTATTGTATCAATTCTAAAATCAATCATGACTCAAAGAACTTCCTGTTCTATGCTTAAGCATAGGTCAAAGCCCTTTCCATTGTTCAGCAAAAGGTTTCTGTCCTAAAGTAATCTTAAGAAGGGAGGAGGAGGAACCTCCCATGCCAATGGGGTTCACATTCCAATACACTATCAGTAAGAAATTTCCCAAGTATGAAATTTCCCAATGGTGAAATTTCCAACATTTATAAGTCTAAGAAATTTTGAGGTTTACAATCCCCCCTGATGATCATTGGGAGACTAGTCTCCCCATTGATCATTTAACATATGTGACAAGGAAATCACTTTAAAAGACTGATATATATTAATTTAAGGTCGCCAAGGAATTCAGCTATGTAATTCCTAAATGAAAACTCAAGTCAGCAGTCAATCTTTTATGGAGTTTAATTACAATAGGAGGAAGAAAGGAATTAGAGATAGAGAGAGAGAAAAGGGATAGAAGGGAATAGGGCTTAAATACCCCTTCTGTTTAGGCTGGGCCAAAAGGCCCAAGCCCTTAGATAGCTGGGGCAATGAAAGGAGATCAGTCCCTATTACTCACGTGACCAAAAATGGAGAAACAGTCTCAGGGGCCCCCACCTTCAGCTTCCTTCAGCGCAAGCTTCTCAGAGCACACCGCAACCACTCCGGCAAACTCCTCAACCCCCCCGAGTCTCCAGACCCCCCTATCCTTAAGGAAAACCATCCAAGTTCCCTCCCCTCAGTCCTCACATCTACCAATCACCTGTCCATCAATTTCCCTGTGCCAATGGAGGCTCTAGCTTAACCCAGGACCGCCCAGAGGTCTCTGGCTTTGCACATGTCTGTTGAAGGTCATATTTTCAAATAATTAAATCTTTGATCCTTTGCTACAGCCCTTTCTAAATACTGTTAACCTGAGTAGGGTAGAGATTGAAATAATTAAATTTTGATCTAGGCTGCAGCCCTTACTCAATCCTGTTAGGACTGAATAGGGTGGAGATTGATTCCAAGTATCTCCATTGTATCAATTCTAAAATCAATCATGACTCAAAGAAATTCCTGTTCTATGCTTAAGCATAGGTCAAAGTCCTTTCCATTGTTCAGCAAAAGGTTTCTGTCCTAAAGTAATCTTAAGAACCCCATGCCAATGGGGTTCACATTCCAATAGTCAAGACCCACTATCAATAGGAAATTTTTCAAGTATGAAATTTCCCAATGGTGAAATTTCTAACATTTATAAGTCTAAGAAATTTTTTTTGAGGTTTACACATTACACATAATCATTTTGTAGTTCTAAATTCACTTCTAACTAAAGATATACACAATATTCAATTTTCTAAGAGAAATTAGAATAGTAAGAGAGGAAATAGAAAAGAAAGCAAAACCAATGTTTTGCTAGGCGCATTGACAGAAAGCCAAATTAGGGGCAGTCCCTTTTGGCATAAATGTGTACAGTTACAATAAATGTTCAATCAAAAGTTCAGTCCAATCAATCACATCCAAAGTTCATTCTTGATCTTCTTGATGAAGTGTAGGTTTTCAGCATCTTTCTGCAACAGTTCATTCTCTGGATATAAAAGTTTCAAGCATCTTTCTTGAAGATCTTTTCTCAAACAGAATCAAAATCCTTGAATTTTTTATAACAGTAAAATCTTAAACAAAATTCTTGGATTTTTATAAAAATAAAAATACAATCTCAAACAAAAAATTCAAAAATAAAAAAAATTCTTAGATTTTAAATTAAAATACAATACAATTAAAATACAATCCCCCCTGAAGTAAGTATTTAAAAAAATATCAAGTTTAGCTCAGAATGCAATGTTCAGTTCAGTTATGGGGGTGTATGTGTCAATTATCAAAAGAATAGAAAAATAATAAAAACATAAGAAAAGAAAAATTCAAAATAGGCCTTGTATAGGTCCAGTTTAAAGTAATTTCTATCCCACAAGTATGTAGGACAGAATGCATTAATATTTCACTTAGCCATTTGTAGCCAAGACTACAGGAAGTTGCCATAATATAAGAAGAAAAGAATTAGAATTCTATTTTGATGGGGAAATGTCATTCCCTCGTCTGATTTTTTTTTTCATTCAGGGATATAGGGAGCCAGCATGATAGTCAAGCTTTGTACTTGTTTGAGTACTTCGCAAAGAGTGTAGATACAAGGAAGTCCTACAACTTAAACATAAGTTAAGCTTCGCAACCTCGAGTCTCACTTTAATATTTCTTGTGTGCTCTATTGGCACTATTCAGGTTTAGTCTGTGCTCCTTGTTTTTATCCCTTTTCCTGGAATCAGATACAAACATTAATCACAGTCCTATAATATTTTATCAATAAATGGCAGGTTCCCATAGTTTAAAGCTTTTAGGCATATATTGATATTATAGCAAGAGTATATATATTAACTTGTATTACTGCAGGGAAAAATAATAATATTAATTATGTGTACCTTCAGTACAAAAAATGAGAAAAAAATCAAATATTCTGATCAAAAAAGAAAAGAAAAGAAATAAGAAAAAAATCAGTAATTCAATATGTTCTTGAAAAAAAAACAGCATCCATTTGTCTATGGATTATTATCTCCAATTCTTATGATAAGATAGAGTCACAATTCATATGATAGGATAGAGTCAATCAGTCTCAGCAGAAGATGCTTTCTTCACATGTGAGCAGTGAATCCAAGAGTCTCTTTCTCCAATCTTTATAGATGTTGGAGTAGTTAATAATATTTGGAATGGTCCTTCCCATGAAGGTTGAGTTGCTCCAGTTCGCTTGAAATTCTTGATATAAACTTTATCTCCTGGGTTCAGGTCATGCAGAGAAAAGTCTAATGGTCCGGCTTGTACTGCAGCTCCGGATTCATGAAGTTCACGTAGTTTGTGCTGTAACTCCTGTATATAGGAAGCAATAGTAATATCTCCCCCTAATAGCGATGTATAAGCCGGGGAAAAAGGCTTAGCCTGTATAGGCGGATGTCCAAAAAGCATCTCAAATGGTGAAATATGTAAGTCTCCTCTAGGCCTGCTTCTAAGATAAAATAGGGCCAGAGGGAGAATTTCAGGCCATTTTAAATGGGTCTCAGTGCATAATTTGCCAGTCATAGTCTTAAGTTCTTTATTCATCCTCTCCACTTGGCCTGAGCTCTGGGGATGATATGGAACATGGAATTTTGGAGTTATCCCCAAGCAAGAATATATTTGGTTTAAGACAGAATCGGTAAAATGACTCCCTCTATCGGAGTCAATACGTGCTGGCAGGCCAAAACGAGGAATAATTTCTTTTAAAAGTATCTTTGCAACAAAATCTGCTGTGGCTCGGGTTGTAGGAAATGCTTCCGACCATCTGGTTAGTTGATCTACAATTACTAGACAAAATTTATAACATCCAGCCTTTGGCATCGTTATGAAATCTATCTGTAGATGTTCAAAAGGTGTGTAAGCCAGAGGACGTCCCCCAAAGGCTTTTCCACGATATGCATGTTAGTTATATGCCTGGCAGATAGGGCAGGCTGAACATACTTTAGAGGCTACAGTAGTTATACCAGGGGCTATCCATACTCTCTTGACAGAGTCCACGATGCCCTGGGTGCCAAAATGACCATTTTTATGAATAGATTGGCAAATTTGGTGATAGAAACTTCTAGGGAGCAGGGGTTTCCCTTCAGACGATACCCACACTCCATTAATTTGTTTTGCTTTAAATTTTTGTTTCCATTTTTCCACTTCCTTTTCATTATAGGAAAGTGATAAATTTAAATTATCAGTGGTTGTTAATGTTAAAATTAATCCAGGTCCTTATATGGCTGCTAGTTTTGCAGCTGCATCTGCTCGGTCATTTCCTCTAGAGACAGGGTCAGAGCCACCTGTATGGGCAGAGCAATGAACTACAGCTAGGGCTTTAGGCAGTTTGAGAGCAGAAAGAACTTCATTAATAATTTCTGCATTAGCTATGGATTTTCCAGCTGAGGTTAAAAATCCTCTCTGGAGCCATAGCATCCCGACTGAGTGACAAATGCCAAAAGCATATCTAGAATCCGTATAAATTGTTGCCTTTTTATCCTTGGCAATTATACAAGCTTGTTTTAGAGCTATGAGTTCTGCTTCTTGAGCGCTAATGTTAGAAGGTAGTGAAGCTGACCATTCAGTGGCAAATTCTGAGACTACGGCAGCTCCAGTGTAACATATGCCATCCCTCATAAAAGAGGAACCATCGGTAAATAAAATCAGATCTGCATTGTCTAAGGGAGTGTCCAAGAGATTATCTTGAGGCTTTTCTGCCATGGACACTAATGTTTCACAGTTATGTAATGGTTCTCCTGAAGTAGGTAAATCTGGAAGCAAGGTGGCAGGGTTAAGAGTTGAACAGCATTTCAAGGTAATATTTTCACTATTTAATAAGGCTATTTCATACCTTGTAATTCTCTAATCCGAGAATGCCTGTGTTCTTTGTTTTATCAATAATGCTTCTATCTCATGTGGGCACATTATTGTTAATGGACATCCCAATACTAAATCAACGGTTTTTGTTACTAGTAAGGCTGTAGCAGCTACTCCTCTAAGGCATGGTGGTGCTCCTGCTGCTACTGGGTCTAGTTGGGCAGAATAATAAGCAATTGGGCGCTGAGAAGGTCCCAAAGTCTGAGTTAACACACCAGAGGCTACTCCTCTTCGCTCATGCACATATAAAGTAAATGGCTTGTTGTAATCTGGGATGCCTAGAGCAGGGGCAGACATGATAGCCTTTTTTAGATCTGATAGAGCTGACAAGTGTTCAGGCTCTAATTTGAGGGGTTCAGGAACCGAATCCTTTGTTAATGCTATAAGGGGTTTAGTGATTTCCCCATAGCAAGGAATCCATTGTCTACAAAACCCTGTTGCTCCTAAAATTGCTCTCAGCTGTTTCTTAGTGGTAGGAGCACTCAATTTTTGAATGTTCTCAATTCGTTTTGGAGAAATATAACGAGCACCTGCAGTCAAGATGAATCCCAAATATTCTACTTTTTGGAGACACCACTGAACTTTATCCTTAGAGATTTTATGTCCTCTTTTGTGCAATTCCAAAAGAAGGTGTTTGCTATCTTCTTGACATGTTTTTGCATCTGTTGAAGCCAAGAGTAGATCATCTACATATTTGATTAATTTGCTATTTTTAAATGTTATATTGTCTGTGTCTTGGCTCAAAATTTGCTCAAATAAGCTCGGACTTTCGACATAACCCTGTGGCAGCCGACACCAGGTATATTGTGAGCCCTTCCAGGTGAAAGCAAAAATATGCCTCAAGTTCTCATGTATTGGTATGGAAAAGAAAGCTGAACATAAGTCTACTACTGTAAAGTATGTAGCTGTGCTAGGAATAGATGAAATAATAGTATGTATGTTAGAAACTACGGAGTGTCTCTTTATAATGTGATTATTCACTGCCCTTAGCTCCTATACGAATCTATAGATGTGCTTGCCATCAGGCCCTTTTCTTGGTTTTTTAATTGGCAAGATGGGCGTGTTGTATTCAGATTTGCAAGGGATTATTATTCCCTGTTCTATTAATGAGTTAATAACTGATGTAATACCCTCAATTGCCTCCTTTGAGAGGGGATACTGAGGGATAGAAGGAGGTGGGCTAGATTTAGTTTTTATCTGCACAGGAACAGCAGATTTAAGTAAGCCTACATCAGAAGAAGATGTGGCCCAAAGAGACTCCGGTATATCTTTAGGTATTTCAAAAGTGGAAGCCTCTTTTGCCTCCTGGTTTTTGGAGAGAAGTACAGGGAGTAAATTTAAAGATTCCTCTGGTACTTCTAATGATAATGAGCCATCTGGGGAGCAGGTTATTGTGGCTCTGAGTTTGCATAGAAGGTCCCTCCCCAGCAAATTTAAAGGGGAGTCAGGCATCAAAAGGAAGGAGTGTTGTACCTCTAGGGGTCCTACAGACACCATTCTAGGAGGAAGTCTTTTAACTCTTGGGGTTATTCCTGATACTCCCATTACATTCTCTGAGCCAATAGAATAACATTGTAAATCAGGTGTTCTCTTTAATACAGACCAGGAAGCTCCGGTGTCTAATAGACAATCATAATAGGTGTTACCCACCTTTAAGGTAACATGGGGCTCATTAGTATGGGGAGGGCAATGGATAGGGACAGTGGGTAATAGGACATCAGGGTCCGGGAAATCAAAGGTTGTATCCTCTGATTCCTGTGCCCCAGCCCCCCCCCCCCCCCGGACACCATCATTGTGTTTGGGATATTCCTTGGGCACCCCCCTGAAGGGCCCCTCTCTGAGGGTCATTAGTACCTCGAGTATTTTTTGGACGAGCGCCATTTCTCATATATTGTTGTTGTTCATTATCATTATAATTTTCTTCAATTGGAGCATTGTCATTATTTTCCTGATTCCTATTTCTATAATTCTGGTTTCTAAAGTTCTTATTTCTATATTCATTATAGTTATTTCCATAGTCATTATTATAATTTCTAGAATTCTGGTTTCTATAACCATTATCATCATTTCTATAGTTATTGTTTCTAAAACTATTATTAAACTGTGTATTCCTTCCAAACATCTTAAGAAAGGTTCTACATTCCATCATTTTGTGGCCCTTCTTCCCACAGAAGTGGCAAGTAATGGATTGATAATTGGATTTCTGGAGGGGGCAATTGTCGTTGGTTCATTATCATGCCCATTTTCTAATTTAGTCATCCTATCTATTAAATATCTTATTTTTTTCTTCACTTCCTCCATGTCATCATTATTTTCTTCCTCCTTTTCTTTGTTTCCCTTTAAAATATATATAGCTGTTTTTCGCAATTCTTCAAGGTCCATATCTGACCATCTTGGGCATTAGGTTCTAAAATAATTCTTAATTGCTTTGCAAGAGTTATTTACAAAGATTCTTCTAACTTGTCTTAAACTACTCTCTTTAGTTAAGTCCCAATCTAAGTATCTGTCCCCAAACTCGATAATTCTATCCATAAATCTAGAAGGTGTTTCTTCTTCCTTTTGCTTAATTTTTTCCAGTTCCATCCACTTATCTGTACTGTCTGCACATTCCTTCATTGCCGTGAGGATGGCCTCTCTACAACAGTATAGTTGTATATAATCCTCAGGGTTGTTATAGTCCCATTCGGGATCCTGAGATGGCCAGCATTACGCCCCCCGGTTTTGTTGACATGAGCAATTATTTTATTTTTTTCACGTTCACTTAAAAAAGCCTATAGTAAGTTCTCAACGTCCTTGTAAGACGGATTATACTGAAAAAATATGTCTCCCATCTTTTTTGTTACTAGAAAAGGATCTTGTTCATATGTGGGGATATTTCGTGTAAATTCATTTATTTCTTGGGGAGTAAACGGTATCCTATGTCTTAAAGTCACCACATCCCCATTCCGTCCTATTTCAGGTACTTCTCTTAGAGGAAACAGGCCTCTAGTTGAATTTTGTACCTGTGGGTCAGTTTTACAAGGACAGGTTTCTCTAGGAGGACAAGATCTCCTTTGTGTTGGAATTTGGTTTTCTGTAGGAGAGGGAACATGAGAAACTGGGATTGCAAGGGAAGGGTTTTGGGGATTAAATTCAGTCAAGATTTGCACTGCACGAGAGAAGCAGTCTGTTAATTGGGCTATAGGGAAGGTGTTTTCCATCTCTATTTCAGGGAAGGAAATTTCCTCATTCAAAGGTTCAGAAACAGGTCTGTTTCTGGTAGAGTGGTTGTTTGCCAATTGATCCTGTAAGAAACTTTTTAGATCTTCTAATTGGGCTTGCATTTTATCCTCAATTTTTCCTATGTTATCCTCCATATTTCCTATTTTATCCTCCATATTTCCTATTTTATCCTCAATATTTTCTATTTTATCCTCATTTTTTTTATTTTATCCTCAATTTTTTTTTATTTTAGCATCTCTAAATATAGTATTGAGGAGTACAAAAATGACAGTACCTATTAATATAAAAATTTGGAGGTATCCTTCATTCCTCAATGCCCCTAATTCTTCAGCTGCCATATAATTGTCAAAGAATGTAGTACTCATTTTTATATATATATATATATATATATATATATATATATATATATATATATATATATATATATTTTGTAATTTCACAAAACATGTGGGGAGCAGGGCAAAGCAACAAACTTTCCACAGGGTTTTTTTTTTAATCCAGGAAGTTGTTCCTTAAGGGAAAGGATATTTAGAAACAGCTCTTCCAGCCAGGACTTTACGGTCCTGTTGCTGATATTTAAAACAGCTATTTTCTGTCTATCAGAGTCACACAGCTAGGAAGTATCCGAGGTCCGATTTGAACCCAGGACCTTCTGTCTCTAGGCCTGGCTCTCAATCTGCTGAGCTACCCAGCTGTCCCTTAAGATTAAAGGGAAGAAAAAGAAAAACTGCTGATTCCAATTTAACTTAAGGAGAAAAGAGAAGAGAGAAAAAGTTTTTTATACTCACGTGTTCTAGCAGCTGTGTCTTTAAGCCAAGTTTTTTGTTAAAAGGGACTAAGTGGTGAGACGGTATAGTAAAAAGGCAAGGAATTTCAGAAGTTTATTGAGAGAATTCTTTAGACTCCCGTGTGGTCAGCCACAATGTGACAAGGAAATCACTTTTAAAAACTGATATATATTAATTTAAGGTCGCCTAGGAATTCAGCTATGTAATTCCTAAATGAAAACTCAAGTCAGCAGTCAACCTTTTATGGAGTTTAATTACAAACAGGATGAAGAAAGGTATTAGAGATAGAGAGAGAGAGGGAGAAAGAAAGGGGAGAGAAGGGAATAGGGCTTAAATACCCCTTCTGTTAGGCTGGGCCAAAAGGCCCAAGCCCTTAGATAGCTGAGGCAAAGAAAAAAGATCAGTCCCTATCACTCACATGACCAAAATGGAGAAACAGTCTCAGGGGCCTCCACCTCCAGCTTCCTTCAGAGCAGCACAACCTCTCAGAGCCAAAACCTCTCCAACCAACCACCTTCAGTCCTCAGACCCCGCTATCTTTAAGGAAACCATCCAAGTTCCCTCCCCTCAGTTCTCACATCTACCAATCACTGTCCATGTCTTCCCTGTGCCAATGGTGGCTCTACCTTAACTCAGGACCGCCCAGAGGTCTGTGGCTTTGCACATGTCTGTTGAAGGTCATATTCTCAAATAATTAAATCTTGATCTATGCTGCAGCCCTTTCTAAATCCTGTTAGGACTGAGTGGGGTGGAGATTGTAATTTCCAAGACCTGGTTCTGTCATTCCAAGTATCTCTATTGTATCAATTCTAAAATCAATCATGACTCAAAGAACTTCCTGTTCTATGCTTAAGCATAGGTCAAAGCCCTTTCCATTGTTCAGCAAAAGGTTTCTGTCCTAAAGTAATCTTAAGAAGGGAGGAGGAGGAACCTCCCATGCCAATGGGGTTCACATTCCAATACACTATCAGTAAGAAATTTTCCAAGTATGAAATTTCCCAATGGTGAAATTTCCAACATTTATAAGTCTAAGAAATTTTGAGGTTTACACTCCAACATGAAGACCTCCTCATTACTGCCCAAGACCATCCATTCCATGTCTGGGCCACCGCAAGTGTTAGGAAACCTCCATCAGCCTCTTTGCATCTTTGTCCAGTGCTCTTGGTCTCGCCCTCTGAGGCAAAACAGAACTACCCTTTCCACATAAGAGTTCTTCAGTAACAGCTGTCATGGAGGTCCCCTCCCACCTTCCAGGCCTCTCTTCAATGGGTTAAATGTGCTTGAACAGTTCCTGCAACCTATCCTTAATGCAACGTAGACTCAAGACATGGCGCCCACAACTGAACTTTCTTTCTCTAAGAGTGGTTTCCTGAGGACAGAACACAGTGGGATGATCACTTCCCATTCCCCATCTCCCCCTTAATGTGTTTATAGCTCACGTTAGCTTTTGTGGCTACCACATCACCTTGTTGACTGATATTGAGATTACATTCCATTAAAAATCCTCTTTGGAATAGCCACTGCCTATTGTGCCTCCCTCGTCTAATCATGAAATTGTGGGGGGGGAGGGCTATCCAAGGACAGCATTTTACATTTGTCCCTGTAGCATTTCATCTTATTAGATTCACTCCAGTACTCTAGCCTTTCAAGAGTCCAATACATTGTTGTCCAGGGTTTTAGCTCTCCTCACCTTTGTGTAACCTGCTGCTGTGATGTGGGTGTGCTCCATCTATGACTTCACCCACTAAAGGATAGCCAGGCAGATTCCTGGGGCATTTCCCGACACCTCAGCCATGCTGGTGTTGAACCATTAACAATCTTTGAGTCTGGCCATCCAGTCTATTTTGATTGGGATTGTATTTTTGCCTAATCCAGATCTCTCCCGTCTTCTCTACAAGAATAGTATAAAATACTTTATTTTAAGAGCTTTGCTAAACCTAGGCCAACTATATCTTCATCATTTCTCTCATCTGTAAATTTAGTATTCCTTTCAAAAAAATAATGAGCCAAGCACTGTTTTTGATGAAACTCCTCAGACTGGCTTTTTAAAATCACAGCTTTCCTTTCTAGATACTTTCAGTTGTTTTCTAGTATTTTCCCAGGAATCAGAGTCAAACTTAATGGCCTATAATCTCTTGTTCTCCAGTTTTATGGTGCTGCTTTTATTTTCTGTGACCTTTTCAATTCAACTTACAGCAGCTTAGAGGTCACACCTGCTGATTCTTTGGAGCCCCTAAGATGTAGTTCATCTGGGACTGAATTCATTCAGGGGCAGCTAACTATCATCGTACTGTCTCCTTAATCCTGGGTTTCAACTTGCTGGTAGTCATTTTTGTACTCTGATTTCCAGTGTAAAAGGTCCTTTTCTTTTGCCAATAAAAGAGACAAAGTAATAATTGAGCAGCTCTGCTGTTTCTTGTTTGTCAGTTATCATCCCATCCACCCCAAGCAAAGCTTCCATCCCTTCTTTGCTACCCCCCCCCTTTTTTTTTAGAAGAGCTAAAAAATAAGCAGGGAGGGAAAGAATATGATTCTTGTAACCAAGGAATCATGTTCTAAATTGACTAAATAAATTAATTTTTAAAAAGAAATTATTAACCTGTGGTCTGTGAACTTCCATTCCTTAAATATCTGTTTTAATAATAATATCTATCATTTATGTAGGACCTAAAAAAAAAGTAAAAAAATGTGCAAAAACCACTTTTTGGGTGGTTGTTCTTAGTTTCCCTTACCGACCTTAGCTCATTTCCAGCTTTAGCATTTCAGATAATTTTTACAGAAATGTCATCTCTTATATTCATGTTCTCTTAATTGGTCTTAACTTCTGTCTTCTGAACATTTCTTTTTTTACATCTAAATTGGTAACTTAAGGTGTGTTTCAAATTCTGGATGGATTTCCTCTCCTTTATTATAAATTCTAAGGTGGAGTGGTTACTTCCCCCCCCCCCCAAGACTCTCATCATTTCCACCAGAGCAACTAGTTCTTCTGTGTTAGCAAGAATTCAATCCAGAATAGAATCTCTCTTGGTTGGTTCCTTTACCCTTTGAAAGATTGCATCATCAGTAAGGCAGATCAAGAAATTATTACGTGCTTTGCTTTTAGCAGACAAGAGAGCTTTAGTGGATGTGTGGATAATTGAGATCCCACAGAATTGCCAGACTCGTGATCTGTTTCTCAAATTACTCATCTAAATTTCCTCTTTCTGACCAAGTAGTCTGGAATATAGTCCAATGACAAAACTATTTCTGTCTCCTCTCCACCATGCTTCCCTCTTTGGTTCCTGAATTTCCTCACATGAATATACCTCCTCGATGTATTTCTACTCTCTCACTCCTTTACCTACTTTATTGATTTTGAGTAAGATGCAAGTGCTTGCCAAAAGCCATAGTCCATTCATGAGTTTCATCTTGCTTCTCTGGAATAGCTGTGAGCTCAAATTGACCCTTTTATATTAGGACTTCTTGTTTGCTGCCCAGTATCATACCTGAAGCATAAATCTCCTTTATAATGTTATCCCTGACACAGAATCATCCATCCTCTATTTTAAGGCTCCTAATGATGCAGTAATCACTACTCTTTAAAGGCATTCTTTTTCATTGTTGGATGCTTCCAGGCCTAGAAAACTTCTATTTAGGTATAAGCAACATGTAGTCATTCTAATTTTTTCTTTTGGGACCAAGTAGAATTAGACTATTCTGTCTTCTAGATGAGAACCCTTCAGTTAACTAAAACCTGAAATCATACCTCATATACCACCACTCTCCTCCACTTAAAAATCCCTGGTTCTGCATATAACCTCCTTCTTTCACAGCTTCCTGGCTGCCCTTCTCTGGCTGGGCTCTGGTTTGTCATTGGCCTTTCTGAAGTGAATGCTTGGAATTGAACTCAGTACTCCAGATGGAGACTGCCCAGAGCTGAGCACAACAGTTATTCCAACCCATTTGGATGGAGGGGATGATCATAATCTAGTCCAGCGTTGGTGAACCTTTTAGAGATCGTGTGCCCAAACTGCACCTTCCAGCCACCTGTGAGCCCCCACATTACCCCAGAGATCAAAGGGAGGAAATGTTCATGGTGGGTGGGTGGATGGATGAAGGGATGGAGCTCCCAGAGGAGAGGAGGTAGGGAGTAGCCCCTCTGGCACGAGAAAGCATGGTGCCACATCTTCACCAACACAGATTCTAGTCAATTAATGACAGATTCTGAAATGAAATGTGAAAGTTTTGACTCTCAGCACATTGCTAGCCCCTGTGGATCACACCATCTTCCTATCAAGTTTTTTCCTTCCCGAAACAAATTATAATTATGTTTAGACTTGGCCTTTGGCTTGCTCATTGCAGGTTTATTGCTAAACCATGTGCAGTTCATCTTGGCATCCAGGACAAAGTTCCCCACCAGGCAGATCCAAATGCCATCCTTGAGAAGGTATATACATCCATCACAAAGGTGAGTAGCTAGAAAAGTGGGGAAATCATCTCTTAGGGGAAAGGTTTTGTCAGGGATGTGAGCAGAGGGGAGAAAACATCTGGCTGGATTTTATACCGAGAGGGGGTTCAGGCTTCCAGAGCTACAATAGAGAACAGGTCAGGAACTGATAGAGCTGCACTCTAGTGGGTTCCTGCTTGGTTTCTATGAGCCAGTGTCTACCACATCTTGTTCTGAAAGGGGGAGAGAGAGCATATATGGCTCAATCGACTCTTGGCAGGGATTGGATAAAAATGAGCCAAGAAGATCTTTTGTTGTATAGGGCAGGGGATCCCTTCTGCATCTGCAGGGGCTGGGGCAAGTGTTCTGATTATAGTCTTCCATCTTCAGTGTCCTGATGGGAAAAGGCTAGAGGGCCTCTCAAAGCAGCTGGATTGGGATATCCGAAAAATCCAAGGCTGGTTTCGCCATCGGAGGAACCAAGACAAGCCCCCAACACTCACTAAATTCTGTGAGAGCATGTAGGTGTGCAGGCTGGGGGGTGAGGAGGTGGGTAGGGACAAGCTGTTCTCTCCCCTCTGTTTCGGGCACCTGTGGCTGGGGGTGAGTCAGCACATGGGAGCTAGTGCAGAATCCTTGGGTGTTATCTGTAAGGACCTCGAAGAGGGAGGACTGTGGAGGCTTGTCATTCTTGACCTCTTGGCCCCCCTGAGTACTAATTAAACCAGATGGACTTCCAGCCTGTTCTGTGTAGGAGGCAATTTCAAGGCTGTACACAGCCATAAATGCTGCTGGGTGGTGCCAACTCTGATGTGATCTGGGAAGCCTCTCCTTGGCCATTTGCATAGAAAGGGAAAATTAAGTATTTTTCTGGGCTCAGGTTCTCTAGACCCCCTCCCTCCTCCCTCCCTCCCAGTGTGGAGCCTATTCAGAAGACAGAAAAGTAAATGATACCCAGTGAAACAGATATCATAAACAGGCCAGAGGATAATTACAGGGCATGCACACCCCAGCAGGTGTCCCTAGCCTCAGTTCTTATTCTCAGCTCTTATCAGTAGCCTGAGACTGGCCTGTCTAGACAGATACCCTTCTGACTTCCCCTTCTCTCCCTACCCTAAACTTCCTAGTGGTAGTTGGGCTTCTGTCTAACCTCAACTCTCTCCTTGCCTAGGTGGAGGTTCACTTTTTATTTATGTATATTTGCCTATGGAATCCGGTTTCTCTGGTCGGTGAGTGAGCTGGCCACTTGTTGTGCTCAATTAGCTCTGGTCCTGGGTGTCAGAGTTGAGAGCCCCTAGAGTCCTACCTCTTTCTCTTGGGTTTTTTTCCTTTGAATGGTCCCAGCCCAGGCTTAAATGCTATGCAGATTGTTTCCTTCCTAAGAAAGCTGCCCTGGGGAGGTCTAAAGGACTTTTGAGGCACCATAGATCCCTTGGGCAGTCTGGCACATCTAGGGACACCCCAGAATTGTGATCAAAGAAGATGCTCAGCTTCAGTGAGAGGCTCATGAAAATAAAGATGTCATTTCCCCCATCTACCTTCTCAGACTCCCTGAAATCTAGACATTGACTCCGAGTTGGAACTCCTGCTCTGAAGTGTTCTGTGAAAGGGCAGCTTTTGACTCCTCACCTTGGCCTTTTTGCACCATGCTATCTGGCAGTTGAATCTAATGGAGCCTTCCCTCCTGCTGTCTCCCAGCATGCAGGTGGAATTTTATGGGCAGACTATTGTTCCACCCACCTTGCCTTTCCCTCAAGCTATCTTCAAAGCATTTTATACCTGTGGAATGGCACTTTTATTATCTTAATGAACAAAACAGGAGTTGGAGGGTTAGGTTAAAAGGATCTCAGGACCAAGCTGGATCCCTGCAGATTGATTCAGGTTCTGTGTTCTTTCCTCAGTCACCCTGGTTCTGGGACACCCGACAGTGCTGGCACAGATACCCCTACCAGGTAAGAATGAAGACTTCAACAAAAAAGCCCCCAAATCTCAGGGATCTCAGCTGCAGGGACCCAGACGGGTCTGTCCTGAGTGGCATCATTCTCCTTTTGCCCAGGGTTGTAGCCTCATGGATGAGGCGCTCTCACATAGGATCAATATTAGCCTGGTAGAGAAACAGGGCAGAAAGGAAGTTACTCACCAGACTCTGCCTGGTGTTCTGCCTGGTGTCTAGGCCAAAGCCACGGCCAAGCCTTGGGGAGAGGTCACTCTGCAGAGTGGCTTTTTTTTTTTTTAAAGGAAAGGTAACAGCTTTGATTCAGTGATGTTCTAACTAGTTTTCCTTGTCTTTCCTAGCCTCTCACACCCGGCCTTTACTACTACTATATCATGGAACTGGCCTTTTACTGGTCTCTTATGTTTTCTCAGTTTATAGACATTAAGCGAAAGGTAAGAACACTGTCTCCCACTACGCTCCTATCTTTCTTCCTTTCCTGCCACTGATGGATCCTCTCTTTTCCCTGGTCAGGATCTCAAAGGAATAGGTGGTGGGTTTAATGGGACTGTCATTTTGGGAAGAGAATGTTGTATATATAGCATTGGGAAACAGGGACTTATGGATGTGTGCAGCTCTGGTTTGGATCCTGAGAGCAGATCTGGGCTAGGAGGCAAGTACCTGGCAGAACTCGAATGAAATAAAGTAGTGTTCAAACAAATGAGAGGACAAAGTAAGGATTCAGATCTGCTGTGGGGATGTGAGTTCTACCTGCAGTTGGTGATTCCTCCTCTCAACACTTTGGTTCCACTAAGAATCACAAATGGTTAGAGCCAGAAGGGATCTTAGAGATCATTTTGCTCAGATCCCTAATTGTGTCCAGATTAAAAAAGAGCCATGAGGAGAACTTCATTTTATAGATGAGGAGACTGACTTTTTCACAGCCACACCGTGCATTAATAGCAAAGTTTAGGACAATCCAGTTCTGAGTTCTGACTCCCAAGTCCAATGTTCACTTTTTCATTGCATTAGGTGATGGAACCAAAGATGTAAAACCTTCATCTCCAGAGAAGAGCCAGATCTAATTAATGTTCTTTGTGCCTTCCTGGTATGATGCATGTATGGCTCTGCTGACTTGGAAGCACACTCTTGAACATCTTTTTCTGAATTAAAAAGTCAGGAAGAGCCCTAATGGGAACAGGTTGAGATGGATAACCAAATGGTTATCAAAAGTAGAAACTTGATATTTGCCTCAGGGATCCTCCACCAGGCAGGAAGCCCTGGACTTTTTCCTTGGTGCCAGTGATTCAAATTCATCTCCTATCCCTTCTTTATTGATCTGCATTAGAGCTATATGTTCTTAGAATTTGGAAAATGCTTGGCTCCTGGATCCAAAATATAAGCAGACAAGGTATTGCCCTCCAGACTGGATGGCAGCTGAGAAATGGGTGAACCCAGAACTAGCTTAGCAACCATAGTTTATGCATCCTGCCAATATGTTGGGCATAAAAAATTAAGTGTCTCCCTTTGAGGTCATACTAACAGATTTTAGGACTTAAGTCTACAGAGGGTAGCACCTCGCCGTGGCCCAAATACTGGCAGAATGGAACCATTTCTGGGAGGGATGGTCATAGAAGAAAATTCTGAGACATGGAATCCCTCTTAAGGCCTTGGTTGAGGGGCTCCCACCCCTCCCTGGACTTTGCCTCATCCATCCATGCCTTCCTAGGATTTCCTGATCATGTTTGTGCATCACCTGGCCACCATTGGGCTCATCACCTTTTCCTACATCAACAACATGGTACGGGTGGGATCACTGGTCCTGTGTCTTCATGACTCCTCAGACTTCCTGCTCGAGGTGAGACTCCTGGCTCCTCTCCCATTGTGTTTCTTTTCCCACCTCCCCCCCACTCCCCATAGATCAGCTCCTCTCCCACTTTTTTTTTCCTCCCCAGGCAGCCAAATTGGCCAACTATGCCAAGTATCAGCGGCTTTGTGACACATTTTTCGTGGTGTTCGGTATCATTTTTATGATCACCCGCCTGGGCATCTATCCATTCTGGTGAGTGCCTGGGCCCTGAGTCAGTTAACATTCTCTTCAGTGGTATCCTGTTGGCAAGCTAAGGGTCAGAATCTGGGAACCCCGCTTCTAAGAAACCTCTATCCCCTGCCAAGTCTGAGCATGTGTACTATTTCAGGACTTAAGCTGCCTTCCAATGTTGCTTAGGGTTAGGGGCACCCTGGCTTATTTGGTGCTCATAGCCCTGACTTTTAGATGATAGAAACACCCCTTTGGGGAGCAATTTCACCAAGTTAAAAAAAAACTGAAAAAAAAAGAGAGGTCCCAGTTCCCAAGGTTGGTTTGTTGCTGTTGTTTTGATCCGGTCTCCCAGGATCTGACTCCTGGCTTTCCTTCTTTAGGATCCTGAATACAACCATGTTTGAGAGTTGGGAGATGATTGGACCTTATCCCTCCTGGTGGCTCTTCAATAGCCTTCTCCTAGTCCTACAGGTTCTCCACATCATCTGGTCCTATCTGATTGCTCGAATTGCCTGCAAGGCCCTGGTTCGAGGAAAGGTGAGGGCTAAGACCGATTCCCTCTTCTCCTCCATTTTCTCTGTATTTAGTGAACTTTTTCTACAGATGAGGCAGGGTGCCTGGCTTCTTCCTTCCAAACACCTCCAAATATTTTGCCCTCCTTCCTCAAGCGTGAAGTAAGGGCCAAGGAGAAGAAAGCTGGCCTTCTCCAGACTTTCTGAGGGGGCCTTCCCTTCCCTCCCTACGTGGAATGAATTATTTAGATGTTCTTTCATGTCCCAGATGTCCCAGGGTGACTTGCTGAGGTGCTTGGGTTGGAGGGACCTTCTTGCTTTCCTGGGCAACGTTCGTTGGCCCTTAGGAGAGAAAGCTCCGAGCACCTGGCTCCTGCCTAGGGGGCTCCTGACCGAGGTACTTCTTGTGAGTTCTGGAGTGGTTAGGAGGGGCCTCAGAGCGAGCGTTAGTTTCCAGTGCTAGGTCGTCGTGGAGGAGCCGACAGACCACCAGAATGAGGTCTCCCAGCCGTCTCTGCATTCTCTCCCATCGATGCCCCTCGTGTCTGTCCTCCTTGCTGCAGCTCTCCAACTTCTCTCTCCTACCCAGGTGACCTAGCCAGGAAGGACTAGACCTCGACTCTATTCTCCACTCTTTTCTCACCTCCTTCCTTTTCTCTGTGCCAAGTGGGAGCTGGACAGTTTCATCTCTTGCATGTAAGTGTAATCTCTGCTGCTGCTGCTGCTGCTGCTCGGTGGGCCTTGTCTGTCTGACTGTCTGTCTGTGTGTTTTCCTTTTCCCTTTGTCCTTCTGTCTTCTCTGAGGGCTTGTCCTCACCCCCTACTCTGGGCAGTGACTTGGGAAGAGGGTCCCGCAGGGAGGCGCATGCCTTCCTTTGCCTATGCTGGGGCCAGCCCGCCCCCTGGTGGATATTTCTTGATAATAAACATCCAAGCCAGATGCCCTTTTCTACAGATTAGAGGACTTACAATGTCAAAAGCCCAGGATCAGCTCAACCCCCAACTGGCAGTGACAAACCTGGATTTCCAAGACTCACGGGAGCTCGTAGGGCCCTGGAAGGCTGACAGAGCTTTCCTCACAGTGAGCCTGAGCATCAGCGCTCCGGGGACTTGCCCCCAGTTACAGTAAGGGATACACTGAAGCCAAGAGCTAGCCGGCGGAAGGGCCAGGAGCGGCTTGGGTCGGGCTCGCTCCAAGTCTGTTTCCATGATGCTCTGCGTCGTGGCAGACCTGGAAACGCAGCCCCGAGCCCAGGGACTGGGGAAGGTAAAGCTGGTCGCTCGCTCGGGAGACCAAAATGGCTAGCTTGGGGGGTCCACAAGGGCTGGGGATTCCGAGAGGAAGAGGGGGTTGGGCAGGGTCATCAATTGCCTCATGTTAGTGCTGATCCAGGTCTGTAGGAGGTTAGGGCTTTGAGTGTGGGAGGTGAGGGAAGCCTGGGGCTTCCTCAAGACTCTGCCAGGGTCTGAGAAGCTAGCCGTTTTCTGGGAAGAGGCAGAGGCAGATGGAAGGTGGACCTGCAGGGAGGCACTAAGTTCAGAAGCCAGAGACTACTTGGCAGGGAGCATGGGTCCGGCCGGCGTTGGGTCTGAGCGCTAGTCTCACTATATTCCTTTGGCCTCTGCCTATGTAGGTATCAAAGGATGACCGCAGTGACGTGGAAAGCAGCTCCGAAGACGAAGACGTGCCCGCTGGCAACAAGAAGTATCTGTATGAAGGCAGTTCCAGCAACGGGGCCAACCAAGTCAACGGTCACCTGAGAAACCATTGCCGGGCTCAAGAGTAGGGCAGGCTGGCACGCTGGCCCAAGGACACGTGAACTTTCAGGGCCCCGGGCAGCCTGCTCCCCGTGCCCCGTCTGCCACACGGACCCCCCAGGCATTGAGGAGAAATCATGAAGCAAACATTTTCACTTTTTAAAAAACTCTGCCGTTTTGTATTTAATACCTTCCTCGTCTGTAATGTGATTGGCCGTGTGTGTGTGCGTGCGTGCGTGCTTCTGTGTGTGTACATACATCGTGTGTGGTTGGGGGGTTGGGCACAATTCTGGACTGGACTTCTGAGCTCTGCCTTGCCCCTCCGCCCCAACGTCAAGTCTGGCTGCGTCTTAGATCACGGTGACTCGGCCTGGACGAGCACTCCCCCTTCATTGTCGCTTAGGGCTCCGGCCCCTTGGACTTTCTGATGGAGCAGCCAAGCTCAGCCCCTTTTCTGCACTGAAGCCAGCGGGCTGATGACCGTTCTGTGGGGACAGAAGAACTCTCGATGGATGGCCAGGCTGTGCCGGGGCCCTTGGCTGGACTCTGGTCTGCCGGCCTCCTCCTTCCCCCTCCCCGGCAGCAACAGCGCCTGCTGAGATCCTGCTCGGTATTCAATGGTACTTGGGGGTGGGCTGATGCTGGGGGAGGGCAGCTGTTACCGTTTTGTATCATTGTTTACTCTTCTGTGATTAAACGTGCTTCAGCCCTCCTCTGGTGTCCCGGCTGTTGGGGTGACATCAGGGAAACAGAGCGAGTTACCAAGGCTTGCTGGCTAAGAGAGAGCTGTCTGAGCCCGCCTCAACCAGTACGGGAGACACTATTGCCACGTGACACGGAACGGCTGCGTGGGCCAATCACTGGCCAGTGATTTCGTCCTGGGCTCAGACTTCTCTGAAGAAGTCTGAGCGGATGGAGCCTCCCGGTCAGAGTTGGAGTTCCCTCCTCTGTCAAGTGAGGGATTCAGAACACGATTTTTCTGCCTCAAAAACAGGTCTCGGGGGACAATGAGGGAAATGCTGATGTCGTCCTAGCAGCCCGTCTCCCAGAATTAGTATGCCGATAGTTATGGGGAACGAATAGGCAATAGACAGACCGTCCGTGCTCAGACACTTTCTTGCACTTTTCTAGCTCAGAGCTTGCAAACTCATCCAGGGGAGACCTTTTCTGCTACGATGTGGCATCGGAGGGCCTGTTGTCTAAAGACCAGCCCAGCTATCAGAAAAGTTACTGTCAATCAGGCCTGCCACAGGATGATGGATATCTCATGAGGACAATCTGGTCTTTCGGTCGTGTCTGACTACATGACCTCGTGGACCGTAGCTGTCCGTGGATTTTTCTTGGTCAGGATACTGGAGTGGTTTGCCATTCCCTTCTCCAGGGGACCCTTGTTGTCATGCTGAAGTTTAGTGACTTGCCCAGGCATAATTGGGCAGTGTCTGAGGCTGGATTTGAACTCGGGTCTTCTTTAAACACGGAGCCACAACCGTCTCGTAGGCCATCCACTAATTTATCGGAGTGGGTATGACGTGCCTCAGTCAAAAATACCTCCACAGATGAAAGCTCGCTTGAAGAATGTGTTATCTGTAAACACTGATCTTCGCAAAACGCTAAGAGAAACTTTGAGAAACAAGTTACTGGAGTACATGCCACCAGGCTGACACTGATGCTGATTAAAATGAGAACAACTAGCGTATCTCCTGCGCCCCTTGCTTCTACAGTTACTTCACCCAGGCGAAGTCTCAGACATGGGAGAATGTATTTTCTAGTAGGCAGGCTTCAGTGTGGTGGGATGCTGTTAAAGCCAGACATCAATACTGGATCAGAATCTAAATGTTTCTTCCTGAACCTGCCACTTCCCAGAGAATGTGAATGTGGATAACCGTCTTCAAAGCCATTGAAGAGTTTCAACCGGTCTCAGGACTCGAAGATTCTCACTTAGGGCTAGGATGTGGCACGTCTAGTATTCTCGTGTCTTAGTAGTGGGAAAACGGCTAGTTTCTATGCCATTTGGAAGGGCTTGTCAAGGTAGCCTCATCTGAAAATGCCCAGCACATTAGTCTTAGTAACCTGGGGACCACTGAAAACTGGTCACAGGGCATGGAACTTGTCAAAGGTCGAAAAAGAGCACTATCAGCTCTTCTGAATTATCTCAGCCACCTAGGTTGACTATTTGGTTCTTTTGGGAAATTTTAACCAGAATCTTTCACCACCTCCCCTGATGACTAAAAAGTGCTAGGAGGGCCTCTTAAAAACTAATGGGGAGAGACAGCTAGCTGTGGCTCAGGGGATAGAGTGCCAGGCCTAGAGATGGGAAGTCCTGGGTTCAAATTTGACTTCAGATACTTGGGCAAGTCACAATTCCAATTGCCTAGCTCATATCCCTTTTCTGCCTTGGGACCAATACTTAGTATTGGTTCTAGGATGATAGTAAGAGTTTAAAAAAAAAACTAGATAAAAAGCATCTAGCCTCTTTTGGATAGGACATGGACTATCAGCCAGTCCCTCTTCTACTTACACTTTTGAATTAAGAATTAATATAAGAAAACAGTACAATAAAAATTGGTTCAAACCAAGCCAAGCTTTACAGATATTCTTGAGAGAACAATGAGGAACCAACTAAAAGTCTAAGGATCCCAAATAGTCATTTTTAGTTCTGACCTCAGGAATATGACAAATCCTAATCAGGAGGATCATTTCCCTGTGGATTCGGCTTCACACAAATCATCTATCACCTGTTTTCCTCCAGCCAAAAAAAAAAATCCGAGAATTCTCTTCTGATCAATATATGGATAGATTTCCTGAAGGACATGGAATGAACCTATCAAAAAAGCCTAAGGGTACGAGAGGAGATGGTGCACCCAGCAGACAGTAAATAAATAATTAACCTGAGAATGAGTGATTATAAGCAAATATGAGCTGGCTGAAAAGGAGACAAGCAAATTTAGAACACCCAAGTTTCCATCAATCCAGCTTACATCTTTTTCTTTCTCGGTCAGTAAGACATCTCTTGGTCCCTCGAATTCATATTATGAAGATTGACTGACTGGAGAAACTGGAGAAAACTGGGAGAGGGAGACATGAGACTCATATCTATGAACAACAGAGAATAAGGCTTGGAGTAAGGAAAAGCTTCCTAATAATTAGATCTACACTGGAAAGGACTGCCTTGGGAGGCCACAGGGCATGGATTTAGAGCCAGAAAGGACACAAAGCAACCATCCTAAACCCTTATTCTTGCATATGTGAAAACTAGGGTCCTGGAATCGGTGTACTCCAAACAGACAGAAAGATAATGGCCGCGTTGTGATTTAAACCCTGGTCCTCTACATCCAAACCCATCACCTCTCTACTATGTCATACTATGAGTTGGCTTCCCCATCACAGGAGTTTTTATGAGCCTCTCAACTTGAAAGGAATTCTTATTTCAAGATCAGGCTGGACTATATGCCCTCTGCACCATATAAAAATACTATCACAAAAGAAGAGGAGCCAAAGCCAAGCTATCCAGATTGCTGAGGTTTGGGGTTCTGAGCTGTTGAAAGCAAGCAATTTACTCTTCAGAACTATGTACTTCTTGTCTATTCTGAGGAAGGGAATTTTAATATGCAAGTTTGCTGAATCTCAAGGAATTATGTCTTTTACATATAGTTATCAAGCCACATATATATATATATACACACACATATGTATTTTTAAATAAACCCTTACTTTCTGTCTTAAAATCATTACTAAGTATTAGTTCCAAGGTAGAAGAGGGGTAAGGGTGAGTCAATTGGATTTAAGTGACTTTGCCAAGCTCACAGAGCTAGAAAGTGTCCGAGTCCAGACTTGAAACTAGGACTTCCTGTCTCTAGGCCTGTCTCTCTCTTCACTGAGCCAGCTCCTCAGTCTATCCCTGAGGATAATCCTTTAGCCTTATTGAAGATAACTGAATCAAGTTTGCTTTTGAGTACAGCTATTTGAAAAAAAAAAGCATAAAATGCCAATATGTCCAGTGAGGATAGTATCAGTAGGACTACAGAGTATTGTGTTCGTTCTGGGTCCTATTAATGATGCCAACAAGGAGTACCAAATTGCGGGGTCTGGAAACCCTAAGGATCAACTGAAGAAACTGAAATTTAAGCAAAAGAGACTCGAGAAAGGAAGAAAGCATATTAGCTCTCTTTCACATGAAAAGATTAAGCTTTAGAAGAAAGGAAGTACATTTTGTTTCATATAAGAATTTCCCAATACTTCAGAAAAGTCTGATGATGGATTGGGCTGCTTAGCCAAGTGCCCAGGGACCGAAGGACCTGAAGTAGAAGATGGATGACACCTGTTAGGGATATTACAAAATGATTAATGCTTTGGCTAGAGGCATGAATAAATGATCCTTGCAATCACTTTTTGCTCTGGCAGTCCATGAAAAACAACCCCCACCCAAATTTCACAGGAAGGTACCAGCCCAAGTATTCAAACGCAGGAGGATAGGTATAGTCTGACTGGGACACTGAGCTCTAATCTCTGTGACTTCTGCCCTGATCAAACAGAATAATCCCCAACTCAAGTAAACAAACAACCATGAGTCTGAAATAGCAAACCACATTTAATGCTTTTCAACAATCCTTCACTGCCACTCCTCTGCTGTGATCCATCACAGAGCATGTGAATACATTGCTCTGACCAAAGACGGAAGCCATGGAGGCTCCAGGACAGGGCTGGTAAAACCACCCTTCCTTGCAAATAATTAATTCAAGTGTTCTGCAGCATGCCTCAGGCCTCTGTACACAGGAGGATATCTTCAGTCCTGCAGAATGCTTTCAGGCTTTTGTTCTTCAGCTGCCTGACGTAGGACACCTCGATGCTGAAAGTAGCGGTAGGCCCGGGCACTACACAGGAAGCCACCATACACAGTGAGCAACATCATGGAGGCAGAGAAGGCCTTGTAGCCAAAGTCGGCCAGTTGTTTGGATGATGGCATTTTGCTCCCTGCAAAGAAAATGGACTGAGATCCAAACCCTTGAATATGATACACATACTTCCAAGTGCTTACCTTCTAGTCAGAACCAGCCATCCCAGCAATATACAATATATTTCCTGCATAAAAAGGATTAGGTGGGTATGAGGTAGTGAAGACAAAGCCTTCCTTTCAGGAATTCCCAGGACAGAGAAAAAAATGGAATGAGCAAGAACTAAATCAGGAGCAAGTTGACAATTATTATATATGTTGACAAAGCAAGATTGAATCCAAAAATTGTTTCACTTGGTTTGAAGAATATGATCTGATTTTAATTTTTAGCAGATTAACCTTAATTTTGTTTCACTAAGGCTAATAATTAAATCCGCATGTCTTGAACTCATGATAACAAGATCAAGTGGTCAGTAGAAAGTAGGGTATAAAAGATTAAATCCTGGCTACTAGTCATATAAAAGGGCCCCAAGTGTCTTGCACATAAAACATGATCAATAAATGCTTCATAATATGAATTGTAATCTTTCAACTAGTGACCCTTTGTAATACTTTCTATAGGAAAAGATATTCCATACTAGAGGATTTCTATATGAATTGGAAGAACCTCCAGGAACTGATGCAGTGTGAAATGAGCAGAACCAGGAGAATATTGTACAGAGAAAGTAAAACACTGTGAAATGATCCAATGTAATGGACTTTGCTATTAGTAGCAACGCAGCAAGCCAGGACACTCCTGAAGGACGTCTGTACAAGAATGCTAGCCACCTTGAGAGAAAGAACGATGGGAATGGAAATGCAAAAGCAAAACAGATGGCATCACTTATCACATGTATATATGGGGATGGGATCGGGGGTTTAAGCTTTAAAAAATCGCTTTATAGCAAAAATGAATAATATGGAAATAGCTATCAAATGATAACATTTGTACAACTCAGTGGAATTGCTTGTTGGCTCTGGGAGTGGGGAGGGAAAGAAAATGAATCATGTAAACATGGAAAAATATTTTTTTAATTTTATTTAATTAGTCAATTTAGAACATTTTCTCCTGGTTACAAAAATCATGTTCCTTCTCTCCCCTCTCCCACCCTCACCCCCTCCTGTAACCAACGTGCCATTCCACTGGATTTTACATGTGTCCTTGATCAGAACCTATTTCCATGTTGTTGATGTTCGCACTAGGATGATCATTTAGTGTCTACATCCCCAATCATATACCCTCGACTCATGTATTCAAGCAGTTGTTTTTCTTCTATGTTTCTACTCCCACAGTTTTTCCCCTGGATGTGGATAGTGTTCTTTCTCATAGATCCCTCAGGGTTGTTCAGGATCACTGCATTGCCACTAATGGAGAAGTCAATTACATTCAATTGTACCACAGTGTATAAGTCTCTGTGTACAATGTTCTCCTGGTTCTGCTCCTCTCGCTCTGCACTTCCTGCAGGTTGTTCCAGTCCCCATGGAATTCCTCCACTTTATCATTACTTTGAGCACAATAGTATTCCATCACCAACATATACCACAATTTATTCAGCCATTCCCCAATTGAAGGGCTGTGAATTAGGAGGTCCGAAGACAGCTTCCCTAGAGAACGATCACGTGAGTCAAGGACTGATTCTTCTCCTCTACCTTGGCCCCTTTGGGCCTAATCTCCCTCTGGCTTGGCCAGAGGTTGAGTAACCCCTTTCCCTTTTCTCCTCTCTCCTTCTCTCCCTCTCCCTTTCTTACTCCCATTGTGATTAAACCACCACAAACTCCGTTCTGACTTGAGTGTTTCATTTTTAGGAATTTCATAAGTAAATTCCTTGGCAGCCATAAATTAATATTATAACAATCTTTAAAGGTGATATTTTCACCATTACAGGGCATCCCCTCATTTTCCAATTTTTGCTACCACAAAGTGCAGCTATGAATATTCTTGTACAAGTCTTTTTCCTTATTGGATCTTTGGGGTACAAACCCAGCAGTGCTATGGCTGGATCAAAGGGCAGACAGTCTTTTATCGCCCTTTGGGCATAGTTCCAAACTGCCCTCCAGAATGGTTGGATCAATGGAAAAATATTTTAAAAGAAACATAAAGAAAAAAAAGGAAAAACGATTCCAGCTTCTAATACAAGTCTCTGGAACATCTCTACAAGACCTGGGGATTCTAGCCTGAGCCCTCTTACAAAGGTGCTGTCTTGGAGATCTCATTGGCTTCAACAAGAATTCTATTTCAGTTGCTTTTCAAAACTCTAGAAGCAGCTGTAATCTTTCTCTTCAGTTGGGATACATGTTGTCAACTGCCTACTGAAGCTGCTACACAAGCTCAGTAGAGCTAAAATTGATCTCATTATCCTCTCTCCTTCCCTACCCTCCAAGAGACTCCCTATTTCCCAGGAGGATATCACCACTCTTTTAATCAACTCAGGTTCACAAACTGAGTGGGCTCGGTGTCTGTTATTTCTTGAATGTTCATGAGATGCCCAGGATACTTGACTACTATAACTTTCTAATGACCTAGGAGCTCATCGGTGGGCTCTCTGATAATGTCGATATCAACCATATACAGCTTATCCTGTAAGATCCTGGTCTAGTTCCAGTACATTATTTGTACTGAGGTGGCAGCAACAATAATGGTTGTGATATACGCCACATGCCAAGAGCTTCCTGTAATTCTTGTCATTGGGTATATCCTCATTGATTAATTATCTTCCTGCATGCTCTCTGCCCCACCTTTTTTGTCAACTATTTTATGCCACCTTATCTGTGCAATCCAGAGATGTGGGAACTTGGCTCTGGTAACAATGTGGTAAAAAATGAGTCTTTTTTTCCAGATAGCTGCTATAACAGAAGAAGAAAGAAGAAAGAAATGAAAAGCAAGGGTCTTCCATACTTTGTTTTTAGTTTACCTCATGAGACACAATTCTTTCTTTCCTTTTGGGGCAGGTAACACCCTTCAAGTCACTATAAAGCTCTTTGTTGGGTAAGAACCTTCCTGAAACCAATCAATTAGAATTGTGAACAAGCCAATGCATCTCCTTGAATCAAAGGCAGTGGAGTGGGTGAGGGACTCTGTCAAAATCTAAACACTGAATTTTGGAGCAGTGAAGCAGTTTTCAAACCCAGAAAAGCTCAGAGAATGAGCAGGAGAAGGTCTGTCTCCATTGGGTGGGGGAAGCACAATCCTAAGCAAGCATAGAAGTCTCAACCCAAAAAGCAAGCAAGCTGGCAGCAGGCCGGGCAGAGTGGAGGGGGGGCAGGCAGGCCTTAACAGGACACTGGCATACAGTATCCCCTCCCTTTCCTGGGCAGCTGGATCCCTTCTTAGACATTTATTAAACACCTACAATGTGCCAGGCACTGTGCTAGCCACTGGGGACACAAAGACAAAAAGTTAAATAAAACCTACTTTGGAAGATTCTGCACAAGAGACAGCGGGGCATGGGGACTAGAGAATGGACCAAGAAGCCATGGAAGATCTATGCTCAAGGGGCCCCCCTGACACATCCAGCACTGACGCTCAGCAATTCTCTTAATACCTTAATGGCAGAGAAGGTACCAACATCAGAGAGTTCCCTAGACCAATGAAATCGCACATTTAGTTCTTATTCCTAAATAATAAATATAAAGAGAATAAGCACAAGGCAGTCAGTTATTAAAGAAAGCCTCTCTCGGTTAGAATGTGAGCAATTTTGGTGGGGAGGGCAGGGAGGGCCTTCCAGGCATGGGACAGCTAGGACAGAGGCAGAGATGGGCTGTGCTCGGAACAGAGAAGAGCAAATGGCTGGATCACAAGCATGCATAAGGGAGAGCAAGGCCCAGCACAGGAGGAAAGATAAGTCAGACACAGCCTAAAGGAAGGTGCATGAAGACAGAGGTGGTCAGATGGAAGGGAGTGGCAGACTTAGCCACTGAATGGTTATGTGGGGTGAGGAAGAGGAATCGAGTCTGAGGATAAGGTCCAAGTTACAAATGGAGGAGAGATTGGAAGGACGGTGATGCTCTGGAGAGAAAAAGTTAGGAAGGGAGGAGGGCTTGAAGCAAATGTCAATGAATTCAGATTTGCACATACTGAAGGTAGAGGCTGGGTAAACAATGGCAAATGCAGTAGAGGTCAAGAAGGATGAGGACTGAGAAAAAAAGGTCATTATATTTGTCAGCAATGGTCTCTCTGGAACAGTTTTGGCTTCCTACCCTCCAAATCTTATCAGTAGCCAAATCTGGCCTTCTCTATGACCTTTACGTCCCCAACGTCTACCTCTAAATAGCACAGATTTACAGTCTTTAAAAGGCAGGGACTTTAAAAGGTGTGTTCTCTTTAATTTTTTTCTTTGTCTCTCTCTCTAGCACCTTAACAAATAATATACAGTTACACTTATGTAACTGATGTCTGTTGAAATGAATTTAAGACGGGGAAGAGTTTAATACATTGAAGAGCCCTGAGGGCTGAAGATCCTGGGTTCAGGAAGAGCTAACAGTGCAATGTTGTAATAGAAAAAACAAACCCAGAAATGAGCTGGTAAGCAATAGTAGGATCAACAGAGCTGAAATCCTCAGTTCCCTTCTCTACCAACTATGCTGAGCTCTGCCACTAATTTTAAGAAGGGAATACGTTCTGAAAAAGGAACAAATTATTCATTCAATTCAATATTTATTAAGCCTGGTAAGCCAATTTTTAAAAATTAACAATAATAATGATAACCAGCAGGTCAAGGACCTTTCTGAGGTTAATTTCTAGCCAAAGAAGAGACAGAGATGATTTGAAAATCAGTTTTTACATGGACAAACATTAATGCAACTAGGACAAGAAGGGTAGCCCTGAATGGAAGAAAAACCTTTGTTTCCAATATCTCTGTTAAGGTTCTGATATATAAGAAATAGAGGCAACAGAAAAAGATTTGACAAGTTATTCCCTCAAGAGATAAGTGGTCAAAGGATATGAACAAACTCTTCTCAAAAGACTATTAGTAGAGGGAGGTGAATTGAGAACCAGGCCTGGAGACAGGAGATCTTGGGTTCAAATCTGAACTCAGACATTTCTTTGCTGTGTGACTGAGCAAGTCACTAACTCCCACTGCCTAGCTTTGACTATTCTGCCAAGGAACTGTAAAGATGGGATAAATTCTCCCCTGCCCATTTTTAGATTTAATCACCAGAAACGTATATACCCCACTTACACTTGAGTGGGGGAGGTCTGTGACCCATGTGTGCAATAGTGGGCGACAAATCAGAATCGACAAAGCTTTAGCTATAATTGGTCCACGTAAAATGAAGGAAGTCACAGGAAGTGATGAAAAGGAAGGTCTTTAAAAATGTCAAGAACTTCCTGTAAAGACGTCTTTCACCTTGAACTTGATCTTGAAGGAGTTCCAGCTTGAGACCTCAGACTGCTCTAGGATTTTTCCCTTAGAACTACTGTGGGGGTAAGTGAAAAAGGCAGACTCCTTTCCTGGATTTTCTGAAGGGACTAGTCTTAGGAGAGACTTCGTGTATCCTCAGCTCAAGGCTGAGGCCCCTCCGGCTAAGTACTAATTAATTAGCCCTGCCTGGATTGAGCCAGGGGTTGGAGCAAAACACTTAGTGTGTAGGTTAGATATCTTACCCTATCCTCTCTCTGATTTTCTTACTTTCACTCTTTCTATATTTTATAAATTGCTAAAAAAAAAATCAAAATTGGAATTGATTAAAATTCCTGGCGACCCTCCTCTGAAATAATCCAGTCCAACCTTTTATATTAACCCCTTACAGAACCAATATACAGTATTGATTCTAAGACAGAAGGTATATGTAAAAAAAAAAAACTTAAAAGTCTAAATCACTAATAATACAAGAAATATATATCAATAGCAGTAGGGTTCTACCTCACATTCAGCAAACTGACAATGATGGCAAAAGATAGAAACAGTCAATATAGGAGAAGCTGTAGAAAAACAGGCACACTGAATACATTTTTGGTATAACTATTATTGGCTACAACCTTTCTAGATATCAATTTGGAATTATGGAAACAAAGAAGTTAAAATTTTGAGTGTAAAGGGTGAAATGATCGTTGAGATTGAAAAAAATCTAAATTTAAGTGGTCACCAAGGGAAATCCCAAATAATAAAATACCCAAGTCAGCTGCCAAATTTTATGGTGATTTAATTGATAGTGGAGAAGATTAAGAAGAAGGAAGAAAGAGTAGGTTTTTTCTCTCCCTCTCCCCCTGCCTGATTAGTATCAGGCAGGGAGATCAGGAGATAAGGGATTAAGGGTTTGGAGTATGAAGGAGGAAGGAATCAGACTGACCTCCAAAGGGGCTCAGCTAAGATGCGCGAACCTGAAATCAGCTCCAGGGCAAAACTCACCACCCAACACTCCAAGATGTCATCGGAATGCTTAGCACGCTGCCAGCCAGAGGTGTCTCTCCAGGGAAAGAGGAAGGGCCAGGAAATGCCATGCCTTATATGGACATTTTTACATAATTTTTCTCCGTCTCATCTGTACCAATGAGGACTTGGCTTGACTTAGGACAGCCCAGAGGCCTGTCCTTTTTTTGCACATGTCTGTTGAAGGCCATCTCCTCAGATAATTAAATCTTGAGTTTGATGCAGACCTTCAAAATCTTGTTAAACTGAGTAGGGTGGAGAATGTAGTTTCCCAAGACCTGATTCTTTTATTCCAAGTATCTCCATTGTTACTGATCAGGAAATAGCTAAATCACATCTTCTAAAGAATGGTCTGATTAGGGTGGAATAGTTTTGAAATTCACAGCATATACCCCAAGGAGATCACTGATCAGATGGTTTCACATACACCAAAATATTTCTAGCAGCACTTTCTGTGGTAGCAAAAAATGGAAACAAAATAGATGCCTATCAATTGGGAAATGGACAAAAAAATTGTGGTACATGTGGTATAGGAACATGAATATAATGGATAATTACTGTGCTATAAGAAACAATGGATATGTTAATTATATAGAAGACTTAATGAACTGATGTCAAGAGAACAACAAAACAATCAAAAATGAATTATGCAAAACTTCAAAGAAGAGGCTTGGCTGGGGCACTTTACCCCTTCAATCCTTTGCAGAAAGTAAGAAAATCCAGATATGAAAGTGAATACAATGTTAGATTTTTTTTTTTTACATATTGACCGGTTTTTGCCAAATTTCTTTCTCTTTTATTTTTTTAATTCTTGGTATGCAGAGTAAAGTAGGCAGAGCCAAGAAAACAATATACACAATGTATACACTATGTCCACTACATACAGTGTATAATGGAAAGATCTAAAAAAAAAAATGAATATTGAAAAATAGTAGAGAATCAGCATGGCTCCGAAAAGGCATGGGAAGATACTCTTACACTTTCATTTTAAAGAGTTGAGAAATCCACAAGGGTAACAATGCACCTATTTTCAGACTTTTTCTATGTATCAATCAGTTACAGTAAATTTCCCCTCTTTTTGCCTTTAAAAAATTATTTCTCACATGGGATGGCTCTCTTGGCAGAAGAAGGATACTGAGGGAAATTGCCCCAAAAGAAATTAATATGTGAAGACAGCAATAAAAATTTAATTGTAAAACAATTCTTTGTTAAAAGGGATGCCGTAGGAGAGGTATTGGGGTGAGGAGCAGAATGGAAGCTCTAGATGCTATAAAAACATTAGATCAATATAAATCTATATAAAACAAAAAGAAAAGCAAAACAACCTTGAGGTTTCACCTTAAGCACAAGTAGAAAAATAGCAGAAATAACAAACGATGAGAACAGTCAGTGCTGGAAAGATTATGGAAAGACATGCTAACACACACTGCTGGCAGAGCTGTGAACTTATTCCACAATTCTAGAAAGCAATTTGGAATTACTCAAAAGGAACGACTAGACCATCCACCACTTCTGACCTAGATTTCACATTTAGACACACAATAGCCCAGGGATGTTAATGATAAAAACACAGGTCTGATATATAACAAAACATTTACAATCAAGCTCTGGGTTTTAACAAAAGATTTGAAACAAAGTAGACTGGGACTATATGGAATGTAAGAAAGTATCATTGTGCTATAAGAAATGATAGATGATGACTAGAGACATATGGGAAAATTTACATGAAGCAATGCAAAGTGAAATAAGCAAAACTAAGAAAACCACATACAGATGACAACATAACTGAAAAGAACAACAGAATAATCAAAACTGAATTCTGTAAAAGTATAATGACCAAACTTGGTGCCAAAGAAGATCTATGAGAAAGCCCTCTGGCCCACTTTTGCAGAGGTGAAGGGGCTATGAGTGTGAAACTGAATGTCACTTTTTCTTTTTAATATCTTGAGTTAGTTTTGCTGAAAAGTTTGGTGTTTTTTTTAAATATTTATAAGGAATGGCTCTTTGGATGAGGGGAAGGAATGTAGGTAATGCTATAAAAATTTATTTTCAGACTGAAAAGGGATGGAAAGATTAAAAAATTATCCAAAAAACCCTTTCCTGATTAGGCCTAAACTCTAATAAATTAATCAAAAAAGAGATCAATGTAGGATTGAATAATTACTAGCCTTGGTCTTCTTTCCTATCCCCTTTGGGATCCTTTTCCATCAGTGGACTTTTGACTTCTGGATGAATTCCTTTCCATTGACTCCTTTCTATCAACCTTTTTTTCTGCCTCTTTCCTTCCAGATGTAGCTTTCAAAAAACACACTAACAGGACCATACACTGACTATAATAGAAGTACAGTGCTTGCCGCTTAGCCCTAAGGCTTTCCTTGAACACCCATACTGCATTGAGGAAATGCTATAAATATTTTGTACGTACAGGCCTTTTCTTCATGTCTTTGGGCCTAGCAGATTCTGGGTAAGCATACCATTTAAGAGTTTTGGGGGCATAGTACCAAATTGCTCTCCAGACTAGCAGTATACTTTCTACAACACACATACCCCAGAGTCTGGGTCTTACTTAAAGGATCCATTTCAGAAAAGAACAACATCAGCACAGGGCAAGAGAACATAAGATATGAATATATATGTGTAGATGAATATAATTCTTTGCATCAAAAATTTGAAGATAATCATGGAGTATCAATGAGGTTCTCTCCTTCAAGGGGGAGGGGCAGTATGGTTGCTGGGTGAATGATAGAAGTGTTAATAAGAGCTCAGGAAGAGTTAGTAATGTTCTCTGTCCCATAGCATGGGGTCAGGCATATGGTCATGAGGGAAGGAGCAGAAAGGTTTTGTCATGCCTACAAATAACTACAACAGCCAGAAGACCCTAAGAATTTCTGAATTTGCTGTTTAATTACTGATTTGGGAATAGAAAAGAGAATGATTCAGTGGGCTGGCCCAAGGTGGCAAAAGTGTTGGGAAATCTCCTAACTGTAATCAAGAGAAATGGCCAAAAGCAGAGGAAAGTCTGAGATTTGAAGAAGATGGACCGTTCAGAGGACCTGCAGGGGAGGGGAGAGTTGCAAGTACAAAGAAGCAGTTGCACCAGAAAGATTTCTGTTCTTCTGGCCTTGGACTCTGAGTAAGAGACAGCTAGGAGAGACTTCCCAAACCCTTTTGCCTGAACAGTACTGAAGAAGGTTCTTGCCCAATTGGAGACACCTGCTGTTTAAAGACTACATTTCCCTTAGGGGAAAGTCAAACCATTTTTTCTGAAGATACTTTTGATCAAGCCCTCAATAGTTGCTAGAGGAAAGAAATCAGGCACCTCCCATCTCTTCCCTCTACCCTCTCCCTTTTTTCTCTTCAAAATTAAATTAAATACTTTTAGTGATAACAACATTGAGTTAAGAGTCTATGTAATAGAAAGGGGAGCTTTAATCCATAAAGTATTAGAAAGCTGAAAGAACTCAACTTACCTTTGAGGCTGGGCTGTGTGACTCCATTAGGAAACCTGCTCACCTCCCAGGGTGGGTGGGCAGGAAGTGTGTCACAGAAATCAGTCCTAAACAACAGCTGCTCTTAGGTTCCTTCATCTCTCCAGTTCCCCTTGCTATTATATAACCTGATAAGTTTCTTGAACAAATTGGAAATTTTGAACAAACTGGGCTTTTTAGGTTTCTTTGATAAACTGAGACTTTTTTAATGGTCTTGCTGTGCAAATGAGGTGAATAAATAGGAATTATGAGAAAATTTTCTTGGCAAGAAATAAAAGTTGCAGAGGAGCACAATTCCAATGTTCTTCTGGTGATGTTATTTGTCTGTAAAATATGGAACACCACAATCTCAGAAGGCTCAGAATCGCAGAGATTTTTAGGGCCAAGAAGCCTATCTTATTTAATCTGTTTCTCTGCCAGCACCTAGCAAGTCTAAATTGAATTAAACATTCTGTGAGGCTCCAGATGGTGGATCCAGGAATAGTGGGTAGATTTTACAAAGGAGCAGTTTCAGTTTGATATAAGAAAGAATGCAATAATTAGAGCTGTTCAAAAGTAGAATCAGCAAACCTGTGAGATAGTGATTTTCATGTCAGGGGACAGACTGTTGCATTTTGGTTTTATATCCTGGTGCCTAGAAGAGTGCCTGCAGATAGTAAAGGCTTAAGAAATGTTTTATTGAATCCAGATGGTTTTTAAATTCCCTTCTAAACATTTAAGATTCTATCATTTGTAACCAAACTTCCCAAAAATTAATCTACACTCATTATACTTACCTTTCATTGCCTTTTGTAATATGGCTCTTCACCAACCTACTTAAATTTACTCCAAGGTCACCAATACACTTACTTGATTTAAAAAAAAAAAAAAGCCTCCTCTGATATATCTGACAGCTGAGAAATCCCTCAATCCTGAAGCTCTTTCTCTCCTTCCTTGGACCATCATTCTCCCACTTATTATTATCGATAACAGCTAACATTTTATATAGAGACAACTTCTAGATTTGCAAAGCACTTTAAATAAATCACTTGAGCCTGACAATAACTTTGCAAAGTAGTTCCATTATTATTCTCACTTTAAAGAAGGGGAAACTAAGGCTAAGAGACATTTAGTGACTTGCCCAGGATCACATAAGTAGTATCTGTACAAGTATTTACTTCAGATCTCTCTGACTCCAAGCCCATTGCTCCATCCACTCTGCCATATAGCTGTCTCCCTATTGTCTACAAAACGAAGTTCACCTAATTCCTACTAATTCCCTAAAGAAACTCTATTCCACTCAAATTGGTCTCTTCATTGTTGTCTAAAGACAATCATCAAATTCCTACCTCTGTCATAATGTCCCCATTAACTGGAGAGCCCTGCCTATCCATCTCCACAGTTATCATTCCTCCAAGGCCCAGCTCAAGCCACCTTCTGTGATACCCTGTCGTTATTGTTAGAGCTTTGTTTTCAAAGAGTACCAGTGACATTATCTTGACTTGTGCAGGAATTAGATTTAAGTGAGACAGAGTTATACAAGTCATAAGTCTCACTGTCTCTTTCTGTGGCAAAAGTCAGGACAATTGGCCTTACTTAGCCAGTGATACAAGGGATGGACTCAGCCTCTAAGATGGCTGACTAAGCTCTAAGCATTCCTTGCCACCTTCACAGCCACTGAAATAAATTGTTCTCACCCACCCATTCTTCCAGGGGAAGTTTTTACATGTTTCAGACAGACATTTCCTTAACTCACTGATAGGCTCAATTGAGGCCTGTTAGCTACCCTCCTACCAACAGTTTTATCAAGGTATAGCTGCTGCACCTGCTACTGCTTCTTGGAATCCCAGGTGAAAGATGGGCGAAAGACAGTCAGCCGTATGGAATATTCAGGGAGGATCAGCATGTGAGGGCCTGACAAGCCCTTTTCAGGGAGCCACCTTTGATGTCTACCTTTCACCCAACTCTTACCAGATGTGCATTCTAAATTTGATTAGAAGATCTATAACTTAGGCAAGAATGGGATTTTCAGGGCTGTTGGGAAAGGGTAGCTGGAGATGACTGTAAGTAGTACTTGATTATAAGGTAGAACTTTAGCTGTGTTCCCAGGAACCTGTATCTCACCTACTTATTGTTCAATCTGCTGAATCATATTGCTTTTGACAGACTCAAACTGGTGCAGAATTCAGAAAGTATGTCAAATTATGATGTTGCAGAAAGAGACCTAGACTGTCTATCAGAACTGGGATCCAATTCTAGATTACTTTAGGCTTTAAGAGCCATGGTCCTTGATCTTAAGTCACTAGCCTAATGATGCTGAGTCCTAAATTGTGATTAGCGAATTTGCTATTTGGTAATATCTCATGAGACTGTAATTTGGCATTATTGTAAATTTTGATTTCAGGTGTTATTGTCTGTGTTGTCATAAAGCTTTATATCATCACAAAAGTCATCAATAAAAGCTGGCTACATATGGAATCCCTTGCTGATCTCCAGCGATCAGCCTGTCAAAGTATTGCTCCTTTTAATTTTCTGTTCTATGTTTTGCCTCATTAATCTGGTCAAAAGGCAGAACAAAGAATTTTCCCTTTAATAAAAACTTTGTTAGGCACTGTTATAAAACACAATTCTATCCTGAAAAGATAAGCCAGATTTTTCTAAAAAATGGTTTAAGTGACTTATGAGAAGAAATGCTATTCACATCCAGAGAAAGAACTGTGGAAATAGAAACAGAAGAAAAACAACTGCTCAATCACATGGGTTGATGGGGATATGATTGGGGATGTAGACTCTAAGAGATCACCCTAATGCAAATATTAATAATATGGAAATAGGTCTTGATCAAAGACATATGTAAAACCCAATGGTTTCAGATAAGACATATGGGTTGCTTGGATTTACAATTATGAGAAAATTCCTCATACATAGCAGTAGACAGCCCAAGATCTCTACTAGTTTCCTGGAGATTGTCAGGAGACAATGAGAAAGGTCCCCAGGAAATAGGGTGATAAGTTTCTGGGAGAACATGAACAAAAAGTTACAAAGGATGAGGAGGCATGGGCTGACACCTACATCTTCTTCGTAAGCTACCCGAGAGCAAGAGGGTTTTTTGCTTGTTTGTTTTGTTGGTTTTGCCTTTCTTTATATTCCCAGCAGTTTGCACAGGGCTACTAGGCATAGACTCAATAAATGCTAATTAACTGCTATAAATGGAAGAACTTTTTCAGTATTTGAATAAGTTCTATTAAGATAGATGGACCCAAACAGAAGTGGAAGTTCTGGGGGGTGGGGGGGAGAGTTCAATTCCCTTTTGGAAGGGAATTCCAGAAGCTTTTATGTAAGAACTAGCTCTGAACTATTTAAGATGAATCGGATTTTGACTGACTTCCCTGGTTTCCTTTAGGTCCCATCTAAAATTCCACCTTCTGCAGGAAGCCTTCTCTAACTAACTCTAATTTTAGTGCTGTCCCTCTTTTAATGAGTTCCCATGTATCATGTTTATAGCTTGCTTTGTATTTGTTTGCACCCTCTAGCCAATAAGAATTGTGAGCCTTGAAACCAAGATCCGTCTTTTCCTTTTTTGTTTCGCCCAAGCTTAGCACAGTGCCTGTAACACAGAAGACACTCAATGTTTACTGAACTGACTGGGTAGGTAGGGAAAGGGAGAGGATAGCTAGGGCAGGGTCAAAAGGAAGAGGTCACGCTGTTGGGGGAAGGGCTACAATGGGACCATGTGCGGGAGAAACATTAGGCCTTGAAAGAGGGGCTGATGATCTTTCAGTGGTCCCAAGGCTGCTTGAGACGGGGCTCGAAGCAGAACAGGAGGGATACAGAGATCGCACAAGAAGCCAAGGCAGCGGGGTGGTCTCTTCCCCACAGGCCGATGCATTCAAAGCATGGCGGGGGGGGGGGGAATGGGGCTTGGGCACTCGGCATCGCCGCAGAGAGATCAGGAGGGACTTCAGCGCCCGCCCACTGGACAACTCGACCCCCAGGCCCATGCCGTCCAGCCGCAGCGGGCCTCAGTGCCCCGATGCTCAACCTTCCCCGAAGTTGAGATCCAGAGTGACAGAAATGAGCTCCAGTGCCCAACCTTTGCCCCACCACCCTCTCCAGCATCGCCTCTTCCGCCCCACAGGTCCTCCCTCATACCTGGACTCCCACCGCCCTCACACCTAAGAGCGAAGACTCCCTTAAATCCTTCCAGGCCTTCGTCGCTGCGTCACTTCCTGCCTCAAGGACAGTTGGGAGCGGAACCACAGAGATGCTCCCGTGAAGACCGGGAGGAACGGAAGTCGAAGCCTTGAACCTTAAACCAAGCGCTTGGGCAGAAGGCTTAGGGCGGAAATGGATTCTTACCCTCTGACCAACTTCCGGCCTCACTCTAACTTCCCGAAGCCGGCTAGAGTATACTTCCGCTTTCTGCGGCAAGGCCCAGGTCGCAATTCTGACATGACTCACTGAATTTCCTGTTCATCGGGCCAATCATTGACGTCCTAAAAGCCTTCGACGGTTAGTTTGGACGCACAGAATCCTGAGCTTTGTAGTCATTCCTCATTACGGCTCCCTACCGCTAGGTCTGAGAGGTCTGTCACGGAAAGGCCAATCCCAAGCAAATATGAGTAGTGATGTCACTAGTCACCAGGCAAATCTTTTTCTGGAGAGGTTAGCTTCAGTGCGCCCCCTCGTGCTCTATCCTGAAGTTGCCAGGCTAGATTAAATCCCTGAAGAACGCCAGAGGGAATCTAGGGTGAGTAAAGGTGTTGTCTGGAGAGAAATATAACCAAGTTGGGCAATGGTCATATGGTGACTGGGATTTGGAAAGCCGAAGGTGGTCTGTTGTTTCCCCAGTTTTAGAGCTGCCAGAGACCCCTGAAGCCTGGGGTATTTGTTTGAAAGAATCATAAGGAGAATTTGGGGAAGAAGCTGTAGGGGAGAAGTTCTGGACCCAGAGGCTGAAGACCTGAATTCTGGCCCCAACACCAACCTGAGGGGTGACCCTGGCCAACCTCTCCAGACCTGTTTCTATCACTCTACAGTGGTCACAGATCTAGCCCAAACCTCTTGTTTTGCAAGTAATAATAATATAATAGCAATGTTTACTAAGGTTGGAAATACAATCTCTTCTTCTCCTAACACAATCCTAGGAGACTGGTTCTATTTTTTTAATCTCCATTTTATAGGTGGGGGAAACTGAGGCAGGCAGTCTTTAAGTGACTTGGTTTGAATTCAGATTCCCATCATTCTAGACATTGAATCATTTAGTTGCCTAGGAAAGAAGCCCAAGGAGAATGACTTGAACCCAAGTTCTCTGACTCTAAATCCACTATTCTTTCCACTACACAAACCATGAACTAGAATGAGAGGATCTGAGGATGGATGACAATTTTGAGGGCTGTCAGAACAGTAAATATGGCATTTTCCTCCCCATACAGAAAAGAAATCAGGCTTGGAGGAAGTGAAAAGCACAGGATGTGACTAACACAAGACTCAGTTCAGAAAATAACCTGATTTTATTGTATAAACAAGATTGTTTGATTTGAAGGACTCAGATCAAAGTTAGGGATCTGTTCAGTGTCGATATCATATTACTTTAGTTTAGATCTATTTCCAAGGGATGGGGGGTTCTTAGTCTTTCCATCTCAGCTTCCTGAGGAGGAAAATCGGTATGACTATACAGCTCTGTCCAGCCCTGAAAGCACTGGAAGGCCTCTCTCATCTCAGTTCTCCAGGGGCTTGGTAGTCCTTGCCAGGCAATTCATTTACTGAAACTCACACTTCTTAGAGCCCAACAGTAGCTAAAGGTCTTTAATGAGTCTCTGGTATGGGGAGGGAGGTGGCCTATAGAGCTGCCATTTTTTGGTGGATCACAGCATTCATTCCCTCACTAGTGTCCCCTCTGCTGGCTGGACAAAACCCCAAAAGACTATTAATAGAGAAGCACCCAGGCTGCTGACCTATTGACATTCCTGCTGCTGCCACCTGATCCTTGACCAAGGCCACTGCCAAGAACACTCACTCAGTCTCCCCTCTCCTTCCCTCCTTCCCTTTCTCTCTCTCACTCCCCTCCCCATTCCCTTCCTTCGCTTAGGTGTGGCTATTTCCTTCTCTCCCCTAGACCCTGGGCTTGATGTTTTGGAGGCAATGTGGGCAGGCATTCCTCTGAGAACACTCCGAGCTCTTAGGGAGCGGCCGCCTCTCAACCAGAGCCCTGCTTCCCCTGGGACCCCGCGAATTCTAATGCTGCATGTCGGCCGGTGGCATCTGGGGATTCCTTTTCCCTCGGCCTGTCCCCCACCCCCGCCCCCCTGCTTTCATGTGAAGACTCCCCGAAGTGGGAGGAGAAGGTGGCCGAGCTCCCTGGAGCACCCTTCCCAAGCCCATGAGATCAGCAGGAGTTCCTTCTGCTTGGCCAAATAGAGGCTGGGGAGCCGGAGTATTTTAGGAAAGGGAGGGGTGGCAGCCAGGGAGTAATGCCCTGTAGGGAAGTCATAGCCTCAGCTGAAGGCTGGGGGGAGGGCCGGCAGGGGGTGGGAAATGAAAAGGTCAGAGTCAAAGCCACTCTGAAAAGGTAGGGGAGGTGCCTCGGTCAGCAGATTAAGTCCCTGATACCCGGGGAGAAAGAGAGCTGGGGGAGGGCGGGAACTCGCTGGAAAGGTCATTCAGACAGGAGAGGAGCTCCAAGGCCATGGAAAGTGCCAAAGCTCAAAAAGCCAGGAACCAGGAAGGCCCCAGGGAGGGCCGGGGGGGCCCCCAGGGCCTCTGATGCCAGGCCAGCTGATTCGGATGCCAGGGGAGGAGGGGAAGGTTCTGAGGACAGAGATGTTGCTAGGAGAAGCTGGACTGGAGTTAAGATCTTGTATTTTGTTACAAACACTGAAATCCATTGACACAGGATGGTGCCCCGGGTGGGGTCAGAGCCAAGGAGGTTCACAAGGCTCTATCTTCTCCCTCCCCCAAGTCGAGCCCACCTCCTGGGCAGCCTCTGCCCCAACTTCCTCACTTCCACAAGAAGCAGCCACTTGATTGGGCATAGGGCCTGGAGGGCAGGGCTCTTAGCTTTGGCCATCATTTTTTTAGGTCAGCGAAATGCAGCAGCCATCCTGGCCCCCAATTTTCCAGAGGGTGTTAAGGTTCATTTCCCCTATTCCCAAAGAGAAAAGAAAGGTGACCCAACCGCCTGGAGAGGAGGAGGGGAAAAGAGGAGGATACAAGAATTTAGGACTCTCCAAGCAGAGATGAGGTCAATTGCTTGGGTCTGGTTTGACCTCCTGTGCAGAGGTTTCCATGGGTCCTTAAGCCTCAAGGCTCCATGTATTTTGGGGAAAAGAAAGCGCCAAGCTGAGGTTGAGTGATGGAGAACCTTTGAAAAGTTCTCAGGGCCCAATGTGCCCCGGACTTCAGTTCAGGAAACTGGGTGTCTCCAGTAACCCCAGCTCCAGTGCTGCTCACATGTGTTCCGGGTGGTTCTGGAGGCACTGGATAAATTTCTGAACTGGGTGACCCTCATAGCACACCTGGTACACTGCCGTGAACAAGGGGAACCTGGGAAGGACAGGAGGGAAAGAGGGATACAGTGGGTCAGGCGGGAATCCTCCCGTTTCACTTGTAATGATAGTTTTCAAATACAACTCCCAAACTTTGGTTGGGGTGAAAGGCTAATGGACCTTCTTACCCATCACTTGTTCCTGCCCCCTCAGATGGTGGCTTCTCTCCTGGCCTGGAGGACCCTCATAGCCACTCCTTGTCTCTTTCCCTGCTGGCTCCCTTCTTCCCCTTGTCTAGGCATTTCCTCCCACCAGAAGATAAGAGCTGAGCTGTGGCCAAATGCTTCTCTCTCTTCCCAATGACCAGCCCTCTTTCCTGCCTTCCCAAACTCAGCTCCAACCACCCTAGCATCCCTGTGGCTGTGTATATTTTTAGAGTGAGTCTCTAGTTACAAAGGAGAGCAAATGAGATGCCTGATTCCTGTGCCCCTCAGATCCAAACAGGGTGAGGAGCAGCAGGGAAGGATACATGAGGTCTGCTCCAGGGTGACATTACTCACTTGTCCACCAGGCCCTTGTGCTTCAGAATGCTGTGCAGCTCTTGAGCTGTCTGTGGCCCTTGAAGCTTCTGCCCATTCAGCATCTCTTTTTCCAGCTGTTCAATAGACTGTGAAGAAGATGGAGGGGAGGAAGTAGGGAGCAGAGGGTCTCCGCCATTGGGATCAGATAAAGCCTAACCTCTCAGCTGGGGACTTGGGGTCCTGGGGAGGAATTCTGGGAGGGGGAATGCCCCAAGCCTCTTCTAGCCTTCCCTCCACCCAGGAGCTTTTCTCCTTCTGTCTGCTGATGGACCTTCTCCTGCCTGTCAGGCCTCTACCTCCTGAGCCCCTACCTTTCCAGTTCGGGCAAAAGCTTCAGCCACTTTTCGGTTCCGGCCCCCATAACAGGTAGTGATAAGGTCAGCAACCCCACAGCTTTCCAAGAAAGTAGCTGAGGAGACTGGGCCCTTGCAGAAGACCTTGGAGAATGCTATCATTTCCATGAGTCCCAGCCGGATCACAGCAGCCTTTGTGTTGTCCCCAAAGCCCAGGCCGTCACAGAAGCCAGCTCCAACAGCAACCACATTCTATGGGAGCAGGGGAACAAATGTCATCTCTTCCCCCCTCACCATATGGCTGATTCTTAACCAGGGTCTGTTAACTAGTGCATGTGGTGCATTTGCTTTTGCTTTTTCAAAAATATTCATAACTTTCAATATAATTGGGAGTTCTTTGTAATTAAAAAATTTATTGTATGCATTTAAAAATCCAGCTAGGAGGTACAATGGATAGAGCACCAGGAAGACTGGAGTTCTATCTGGTCTCAGGTACTTCCTAGCTGTGACCCTGGGCAAGTCACTTCAGCCTGTTTGCCTCACTTTTCTCATCTATAAAATGAGCTGAGAAGGAATGGAGAACCATTCCAGTATCTCTGCCAAGAAAACCCATAAAAGGCATCATGAAGAGTCAGACGGGACTGAAGTGAACAGAAACATCATTTTGGGAAGGGGTCTATAAGCTTCCTTACACAGCTAAAGGGGTCCGTGACAAAAAAGGTTAATAATCCCTGAACTACAAGGATGAACAACTAACCTGTTTCCAAAATACTTTCTGCTGCCCTGCCTCTGAGTACAATGACTGGTCCTTTTCTCTGGGACAGCCTTCCCTATCTAACCTAGGTGGTAGAGAGCAGGGCCTGGTCAGGAAGATTCTGGTTCAGATCTAGCCTCAGCCACTCACTAACCGTGTGACACAGGGCAAGTGCTTTCACCTCTGCTTCAGTTTCCTCATCTGTAAAATGGAGATACCTACTGTGACAGAGGCTGGCACTAAAGAAAAAGTAGTAACTCTCAGGAGAAAGTCTTTTCCCACCTTCTGTCTTAGGCTTCTCAAGACTGAGAGCAATCAACTCCTCTACCAGCCAGAGTCTTCTCCTCCTCCAGATTCCAATCTCTTGGGGCCCCTCCCCCGTCAAGGTGATCAATTTCACACACTTCAGCCTGGCACTTTTTCTTTAGTGCCAGCCTCTGTCACACTACCTTGAAAGGTTGTTGTGAGGATGAAATGAGATAATACAGTATAGTGCTTAGCTCAGTGCCTAGCAGGAACTTAACAACTACTTGTTCTTCTCCCCAAACCAACCCCACTTCATACCTTCTTTCTCTATAAATCCTTCCCTGCTTAATCTAGTATTATGGTTAGATTTCTTTATTTCTTTCGAGCTGCCCCTTGCTCTTGTCTTATCTCTAGGGCTGTGTCCTTGGTGTTCCCTATCTCACTAGCCTAACAGCTACTCAAGGGCAGAGACTGAATTTTCCTCTAAGACAGGGCTATTGCAAGGGGAAAGGGCAGTGCAGATGAGCATGGGTGTTTTTCATTTCACAAGGGTTTACTGGGGATCCGAACAGTTTTCCCAAGTTGCTCCACTGGAATTTCCTCCAGTCTAGAGTCCAGGCAGCCCATAGTTCATCTCATGGATCCCAACAGGGCCCTGACCCCTTTCCCCCCCTTTCACCTTGAGGGCCCCACAGATCTCTACTGTGTCCACTTCTTGCACCACAGTTATTCGGAAATTTGGTGTCTGTAACAACTCCTTCAGCAGCTGCCCTTGGGCCAGGTCCTTGCAGCCTAAAGGGGAAGGAAGGGATGAGACTGAGCAAGAGATGTCACTTAATGGCAGCTGTTCTCCCCTCTCTGCTCTAAACAGAAAGAGGGTAACCTTTCCACTCCCCTTATCCTCCAGGAACCCTCCATCTTCCCCCTCTGCTGAGCTTAAATCTTCCCCTTCCTCAGTATCGTGATGGGGGGAAAGAGATGGGTTGGACTGTGGTGAGAGTAGGGAGAAGAAAGCCTCACCAATGGTGGTTTCACAGAATTTCTCATCAGCCACCTCATTGGCAATATTGGCCCCCATCAGCACACTCATAGGGATGCCCAGTCGTTCCTGGATCACCTCAGAGATCAACTTCAGCCCATCAGGCCCTTCATCCACACCCTGGGCACAGAAAGAGACTCAGAGCTACCTTTCATCTGTTCCACCATCCCGAGTCCCTACCCATGAAGACTGTCTCTCAAAAACTATCGTTCAGGAGCCTGCCTCTCACTTAAGATTCTCCTCCCACCCCAGCTCAGGAACCAGATGAACTTTCCTTAGTCCATCCCCATAATGCCTCAAACCAACCCTTCACTCCTCTCCCCCATTTTTCTGGAACTTTCAAATTGCTGCTCTGGTCCTCACCCCAAGCCCCTTACCACAGCCATTCCTTCTCCCCCCTCCCTTTATCCTAGGGTACCTTGATCAGAGACACACCAATGGCATTTCCCTTCAGATGACCCTTAAGCTGGTCACAGATTTTGCCAATGAATTGATGGGGTACCACAAAAACAAGGATGTCTGCATCTGCTGCTGCCTGGATCACATCTGGTACAGCCACCTACAGGAGTGATAGAGTAGTGCTGACAGGACTATTCTTGGGGGTGGGGGGAGGTGATGGAGGGAGAAGGGAGCACTGAAATGGGTGCATGGAGGCAGGATTGGGTTTCAGGAGCAAAACCTAGGAGCTATTAGGCTTGAAGAGACAGGCCATTTCCCCAGTCGCCCTCCCCAATAGCTCCAGCTTTTCTGGGGGGTAAAAGATTCTTGGAAACAATTTCTGAAACCCAACTTGCTCCCAAGACTCATCTAGGGACATGGCAGATAACTCCAGAGATGGGTTGGGCTGGAGAAAGCAATTCGAAGGAGTTTCAGGGACCAAAATGTGAGGGTTCACAGCTAGGAAGGTCAGAGCCCCAGACAACAGGTCCTCCTCCCTCTTTTCAGGGAGAAAATGAAAGACAAATGAGTTTGGCCCAGCTCCTGGAGTCCACAGAGCAGTCTCCCAGGGACAGCCTTGTGAATAAGTAACAGGATGAGAGCCACGGGCACTCTCCTGAACCCCAGAGTCTGGAAGCCTGTCCTTGGTTGCCACAGAGATGAGTTGCTTCAACACCTCCTCCGTTCCTCAGCCAACCCAGCCCTGGAGCCACCTGATGAAAGTGAGGACTCTATTTGGTCTTGAAATACCCCAGGATATGAGGATCAGGGTGTGGAGATCCCTTAGACAGAAAGGTTCTGCTTCATAGAACTGGCACTTTCTGGTTCTAGGTCCAGCTCCCCTGGAGTGTGCCCAAATATACTCTGTCCCTTCTGCCATTCATCTGTTCCCCCCACCCCTGGAGTATGCCTCCACCTACTCTGCACTCTCTCTGACTCCCTCTTCCTTGGAGTGTGCCCCCAGACACTGTGCCATCACTGCCCCCCCCTTCCCTGGAGCGTGCCCCCAGACACTGTGCCATCATCACTGTCCCTGCCCCCATTCACATGTCCCCCCTTCCCTGGAGCGTGCCCCCAGACACTGTGCCATCACTGTCCCCCGCTTCCCTGGAGAGGGCCCCTAGACACTGTGCCATCATCACTGTCCGTGCCCCCATTCACATGTCCCCCTTCCCTGGAGCGTGCCCCTAGACACTGTGCCATCATCACTGTCCGTGCCCCCATTCACATGTCCCCCTTCCCTGGAGAGGGCCCCTAGACACTGTGCCATCATCACTGTCCCTGCCCCCATTCACATGTCCCCCCTTCCCTGGAGCGTGCCCCCAGACACTGTGCCATCACTGTTCCCACCTCCCTGGAGAGGGCCTCACCACATTGGGCGGCAGCTTGTGCCCAGGCAGGTATTTGACATTCTCATGCTTCGTGTTAATGATCTCTGTTAGCTTTTGGCCCAAAACTTCCTCCTCAAACACCCACATGGAGACCCGAGGGTCAAACTGTGCCAGCTGGGCCACGTTGCCACCCACAATCTTGGCGATAGCGGAGCCCCTGAGGAAGGAGGAGAGTGAGGCTGGTGGTGGGGATCAGTCACTTTCTAAGATCCGGACAAGGGAGGAGGCCACGGAGCAGCCAGCACCTGTCCTAGCAGATGGAGCCCCACCCAGCCCCAAGGAGTGATGGGATCCCGAAGACCCCAAGAAGTTCAGGAGACGAGTTAGACCTCCAGATTCATATCGCCCTGCTGGCACCCTGCCAGAACTTGTCAGTCAGATGTTGGAGGGGGCTCCTTTCGGTGGGGGCGCTGGCACGGCTGGAACAGCCCGAAGCCCGTCCTGCCGCTCTGGCCAAAAAGCGCCCACAGGGCTGTTGGAGCAGCTGCTGGGGCTGAGGGGGCAGATGGTGTTTCCTCCCTCTCCTCTCAAAGCCTGGACCCTCACCTATCCGGGGCCTCTGCCCCAGCCATAGCCCTCCCTTCATCCCACCCGTCTTTAGCAGGGACTCTTACCAGTTGCCTGAGCCCACGATGCAGACCTTCTTGCCAGCCATGGTCCTGCCTCCCTGCCTGGGCCTGCTCTGTGCCACACTGCCCTGCTTCTCCGTGTGCTGGGAGCATTTAACCATGGCCCTCGGGTCAGCCAAGCTCCACCCCTCAAGAGGGGGTGGGAGTGAGGAAGAGGGAGCGTCCAACAGGGACAGGGAGGAACAGAGAAAGGAGGGGACAGGGAACCGGGACAGAGACTAATGTCAGCCTCTCTCCCCTCGCCTAGCACCCCAGGAGAGCTCGCTCACTGAGAGAGACGGGCCCTTCTACACCTTTTCAGTCCCTCTGATGCCCCCGTTTTATTCCTAACACTGCCTGGCAGGGGTTATGGCCGGTGCCCTGTGGCTGTGGGGTCAGGGAACCCCCGAAGTGGCAGGCCCATCGGCCACAGGAGCTAGAGCTGTAACAGGCCTGGCTCCTCGGCCACCACACCAGAGGTGACAGGCATTCTGGGTGAGTCTTCGAGGGCTGAGTGAGGGCCCCACGGGGAGCTCAACGATCCTGAGGCGTGGCAGGTCGTCAGCCCCCCACCCCAGCCGCAGCTCCCAGTTACGGCTCTGGACAGATCTGGAGCTCTGAGGGGGGCGGGTATCGGGAGGCCGTGACGCCTTCCCCAGAGGCGGCCCCCCTCCTCTGGTGCCCGAGTGGAGCGTCAGGAGGCAGGTGAGAAAGTGTTCGGCAGGGCCAAGTCGACACTCACTTAGCCCTGTTTGGTTAAGAGGGAGCAAAGGTTCCCAGGCTCCTTGGAGAGGAAGGGTCGGGGTACTCTTGGGCAGAGCTGCCTTTGCACTTTGGCCCAGAAGGCAGACCTGGCTCCAGCGCCGGCAGCTTTGGCAGGTTCTTCTCCGCTAGATAAGAACTGGGGGCAGCAGGGAGAGCAGAGGAGGGGAAGGTTCACCAAGGAGGGGAGCACGTGCTATTACTACATCCCAGGAGAGGGATCCGCAGCTTCTGCAGACGCCCCTCGGACCAGGAGAGAACTCATCCCGGGGGCACATTTCCCCGGAGCTTGAAAATCGCAGGCCAGCTTCCCGCCCACGGCTCCTCCCCCATCTTCCTCCTGGCACAGAGAGGACAGGCTGGCAGCAGAAGCCAAGCACCAGAGGGAACCACTGGAGGATAGGCCAATTGTATCCCTACATGCTTGTTTGCTTCCCAGGGTCAGAAGCGCTACAGAATGGAGGGGAGTCTCAACCTCTGGATCCATTCCAGGGAGTCGGGAAGGCCCGAGTTCAAACCCAGCCCCAGACACTGAGCTGTGTCACTGCTTGCCCTGGTATCCTCGACAATCACGACTTCCCAGGGTTACCGTAAGAATCGAATGTTTATAGAAATGCTTATGCACAGTAGCAGCTCTACGCTTATTGCCTTTGCTCCAAGATGTCTTGTTCATCCGATTCCTTCATTCCCCCTCCAGGCATCTCAGAGAAGATGGGGCAGGGATACGACAAAGGACACAGAAAAGTCAGGACAGCCGTCACACACCTTTCTATTAATTAGTGCTAGGCCTCCTTAAAAGGACTGCAAATTATTTATCTGCAGCCAGGAAAATATTCACAGAAGGCAAGTGCCCTGCTCAAGGTCCCTCCTGCCGACCTATCAGCCCTGCCTCCCTGTTCAGACCCAAGCAGGTTCCGAGGTTGGATTGGGAATTATAGCCTCACGTTGTGGTTCAGCCGTGTGTGATTGGGACTCCATTTGAGGGCTTCTTGGTAAAGAGCCTGGTTTGCCATTTCCTTCTCCAGCTCATTTTGCCCATGGGGAACGGAGGCACATCGGGATAAATGACTTGCCCAAGGTCACACGTCCAGTAAGCCTCTTTGGATTTGAATTCATGTAGATGAGTCTTCCCAACTCCAAGCCCAGTGATCCATCCACTGAGCCACCTGGCTGCTCATAATCTAACCGATTCTCCTTCCAGCAAGCTTGGGACCAAACTGACTGGTGGGGGGAAAGCCCAGGGCCATGGGCTCACTGTAACAGGTTAATGTCCTTTGGGGCTCTTTGGTAATTACCCTCAAGGGATCCTTCTGGCCCTTGAGTGCTTGGTTCCCTTGATGGAATAAAAACAGCAACCCCAGATGAGAACTGTGGCCTCCAGCCATGAAGCGGGAATCCTTAGGCGGAAGGCAAGGAAAGCAAAGGAGAAGAGGCCACCCAGGACCATGGAGAGGACCTGGCAAGAAGGCTTGATGGGGCACACACAGCCAATTCCAGCTCTAAGTGCAGTGTCCGAGGGAATCAAAGGCTTCCATGAACCCGGGAAAGGTCAATGTAGAAGAGCAAACCGACGAGATGGGAGCTGCCATAAGCCACAGGCCTCCCCCGATGTTGAGAACCTAAGGGAAGACTGGCAGGGAGGGCCAGGTAACGGGTGAGGACCCTCCTCAAAACCCCCTTCCATACCTGACAATGAACCCTAGGGAGTTATTTTAGGCTTCCTACAGTATCAGGGCTCCTTTCCCTGAAGAGCAACCATAGCAAACAGAGGCTGTGAGCATTGTAACCGGTACCAGAAGACATGAGATCGAAGAGGAATTCTCTATCAAGAAGGGGAAGCCCGTCCTTCAGAAGATGCTTTTATTAAAACTGGGTGACATCTATAAGGGGACAGTACAAAAAAAATTTTGGTCCATGAAAAAACATAATATTCAGTTAATAAAAAGTTATCTGCAACAGGGACACTGCCTAAGTGGTGGGAGGAAGGCCAGTGTCTCAGCTTCCTTCACACAGTCCTGGCCAGGAGTGGGGCCTGGGCCAGGGCTCAGCTGCCCGCCCCTGACAGAGGTCTGTGAGGTGTCATCGCAGTGGTGGAAGGGAAGCGTTTCAGAGGGACACAGAGCAGGCACAGAGGAGGGGTACTCGCAGGAGCCTGAGGAGGGGTGGGGAGGCAGGAGTCTGTCAGTTCTGGGGCTTTTGGAGCCGACACCAAACCCAACGCCCCTTCTGCACCTGGCTCTCTCCCACCCTGCTGTGTTGAGTCTGCGAGCCTGAGATATGCTAACTTAAGGGGGGAATTCAACCTGGAAAAGGAATATGGGGTTTTCCTGGAAGGATACAAAACCATCTCAGCTCCACTGGGCCAGGCTCCTGGTCCTGCTGCTTACCTGAGGGGCTGAAGGATTTCAGATGGGGTTATGGGTAGAGAGTCACAAACCCAACAAAGAGCCGCTCTCCAGCCCTGGTGCCCTCATTACCCGGTGCCCAGCCCCACTACGGGAGCTGACTAAAGGGGCAAGGGGCAGAAGAGAGAGCCCAGGGCTTTGATCCATTGGGTTTGAGCTGGATCTCTCTACAGGGGAAGAGGCCATGTGGGAAGGGTGGTGCTCACATCTCCAGGCAATGGCTGGAAGGAACGGTTGCCTTGCTGGCAGTGACAACACACGAGGGAATGAATGTGGGGAAAGGCAGGGCTCCCAGTCCAAATGCCCTGGCTTAGGAGGAATCCTAAGGAAAAGCAGCAGCTAGAGGGAGTGTGCCAGGTGGGAGCAGCAGTCAGGGAACAAACTCTAATACTGATGTGAACCCCTGGGGGGTCAGGGAAGAGCTGAGCCAGCAGGCCATCCTAGGGAACAATTCCTAGGCTACAACCAGGCCAAACAGTCTAAAGGTTCCCTTGGGTCCCTGAATATCCCATTAAGATAAGAGTTTGTAAGAAACTGATGAAAGGAAAGAAAATGGGATTCTATGTAGGGACAACCAAAACCAACTAACTTAAAGAATGCCCCCAGGTCCAGACCTGGGCAAAGGGGCTCTGGCCCTCAAGTCCTGGGTCTCATAAGGGCAAGATCAGCTTAGTTGTTTCCCTTGAAGATCACTTGGCCTTAGGCCCAATCCATTCAGAGCATTGATTACCACTATAAGTTCTCTCACTAATACTAACTAGAGGTCCTATGTAGACCAGGAAAAGGGAGAGGCACATGGGAGTTTTGAGGCAAAGGGGAGGTGGAGAGACTGGGGAGGAGAGAATACTTGTCTCGAGACAGAAATGTGGGACCCTCTTCGTCTTGGTGTCATCCTTCAACCAGCAGCTTCCCCTTGGATCCCCAAGCAAGACTAGGGCAGGTGCTAGGGGGAGGCACGAGAGCCTAACAACGAAGTGGCATGGCCAGGCTGAGGATGTAGAAGGGGCTTTATGTATTGCGGATGCCCAGGGCCTGCTCCAGTTCCTGCCGTCTCTGTTGCACCTGCAGGGAAAGGAGAGGGAGGCTGAGAGGAAGCAGGCCTATAGATGGGAACCTGACATCCCTGACTTCCACTTGGGAAGCACCAGGCCCCAGCCCCTTGCTCTCTGTTGGTTCTCTCTTGGCCTTCCCAGGTACCTACCTTAGAGTAGAAGTATCTGCACACGGCCTCCTGAGCCCATGGCTGGAAGTAAAACTCAGCTCGGCGCTCCTCTTCCGGGTTACCCACCACATCAGTCATGGTCTAGAGAAATGGGGAACGGTAGACACGTTCTTAGTCTAAGCTATCTTTTTTCTGTAGGAGCCTCACAGATGAGGCTCTCCCTTGCCAAGACTGAGTATTGTTAAACTCCATTCCTCAAACACCTTCAATAACTCTAGTTTCAATCCTATCATCTAATCCAGGGGTCCCCAAGCTGTGGTCCCCTGAGGCCATGTATCCGGCCCCCACTGCACTTCCGGAAGGGGCCCCTCTTTCATTGGTGGTCAGTGAGGAGCACAGTATGTGGCAGTGCCACATCGCTCATGTACAGTACTACTTCCGGTGATGTAATCCTTTGCGTGGCGCCTTGTTCTGAGAGTACCTGAACGAGAACGAGGTGCTGCACAAAGGCTTACGTGGCTGCACAATGGAAGACGTCAGCATGGTGAGTGGTGATCTGGGGGAGGGGATTCCACCCCGTGTAGACTGCTGCCCGGTATAGTGGTGGCAGTGCTGGGCCTGTGCAAGGTGTGACAGGCCCATCCCAGCCAGCGCTGCAGCCTCTGCTACCCCAGACAGAGGTATATGGTTTTTTAAATAGTCCGGCCCTCCAACGGTCTGAGGGACAGTGACCTGGCCCCTGTGTAAAAAGTTTGGGGACCCCCTGCACTAAACGCGCCTTGCTAATTCTGCCTCGACTTATACTACTTATTGCCCCTTTTAGACAGAGCAGTCTCTGAACTATCCCATCAATCTAGGCTGGTAATACTTGGTTCACTCCTCCTTAACTTGCCCTTCCAACCTCCCCTCCCAATCCAAATCCTACTCGTCCTGTTGAGACCCAGTCCAAGGTCTAGCTTTTCCCTGGCACATACCACAACTAACCCAATCTTTCTTGAGCTCATTCTTGGAATTCCTAGGGAAATTCCCATGGAGATAGAGCTTTAAGATGTTCAACACTCTCTACCACTTCATATACTTTTTGCATTGTTTGTTACTGCTGCTTTCTACAGGCTAACCTTGCTTCTGCAAACTGGGCAAAGACCACAAATGAATACATCTGAATCACCCATGGCACTGAGCCCAGTGCTGGTTTCACAGTAGACAACCCAATCATCACATCTGTTGGATGATTAAACCTCCATTTTTCTGCCTCAAATTAACCTAGGCTCTGGAGCAGGAACTCTCTAGGCTCTCACAGCTACCTTGCTTATCCCTTTCTCAGAAGAAATGAGGCAAACTGGAAATCCCTGTCCGAGAATGTTACCTTCAGATCCCGGCACTGGGACTGAAGCCAGTCATTGATGAAGCCCTGAGGGTCTCTGGCAAAACTCAGCATGAACTCTCGTTGGGTTTTCAGCTGGTTGATGGTCTCTATCGTCTCATGGATCTATGAATGAGGATATGGATTCAGAAAAACCACAATATTTTTTCTGTGCTTATCTGTTCTGTGCCCAATAGCTTACAAATTGCTTTCCTACACAGTATCTCCTTTGAGCTCACAATAGTTCTGTGAGGCAAATGGGCAGATGATGTACCAGTTCCACTTTACAGATCAAGGAAACTGAAGGTTAAGAGACATGAAATGACTTCACACATGAGGGAAGCAGCAGAATTGGGACTAGAACCCAGGTCTTCTGACCTTAGCTCACTGCTTTTTTCCCTCCACTTTGATTGTTTGCCTCAAGTTAAAGGCAGGTGTTCCCTCATAACTCCTCCAAACTCAGGCAAAGTCTGCTTTAGAGCATTACCCAGACACAGCTTTATCTACAATTCTGCCTCAAAAAAATCTGAGGGCAGAGATCTGTAGAGTGGGTCCTCGAGATCTATGAAGAGGCAAAAAAACTGGCCTAGCAACTTTGACTAGGAAAACCCTTGACACCCAAACTACCCAGGCTGGGGCTCTTACCTTGTTGTCTAGAGCAGCAATCTCCTGCTGGCTGGCAGTAGAGAGCAGGAAGGAATTCATTTGAGTCTTTAGGGTATCGTCCACTTCCACATCAATGTCATAACAGGCAGTCTTCTTTTGGTCATTGGGGTCAACGCTGGGGAAGAAATTATAGTGGTATGATGAAGGGAATGTCTCCAAAAACTGTTACTGAAGTCCAGAAGGATGCTCCTGATGTAATTTCTGAACTTGGAATAGTCTAGCTCCTAGTGATCCAGTTCACTGTCTCAAGCATTGCCTGCAGAACCCCACTGAGAGAAAAAAGTACCAAACACTGGCCAAACAATGACACCTAGGCTCAAAGTTACTTTAAGACTCTAAAGCTCAGGAGATGCTTTCCTTACTCAACCTCTGCCAAGAGTGAAAGAGGAAATGGAAGAAGTACCAAACTTCAGCTCCTGCCTCCTCACTACAAGGAAAATAAGACTCAATCCACCCACCCTCCCATCCCCCAATCCCATTAGCAAAGTTCCCAAGCCCCCACCTGATGACGTGATTAATAATGATGGGTTCTGGTGGCATAAGCAAGGCATGGAGCCGCTGGGGGATCTCAGAGAACTTCATTCGTTGTGACTCGAATATCTATAGGAAGAAGCAATTTAAGGCTGAAGCTATACAGGGCACCCTGCCTGAACCCAGGGAACTCCAACCAAAAAGCAAGACCCTCCCTCACCTGCTGGAGGTATTTATCACAGAGAACAAACTCCCGTTCATGGGGGTCCTGAAGCTTATGAGTCTTGATGTACTGCCACAGTGCTTGGATGATCACTGGACGGGTCTGGGTGTGGATGCCAAGAAGCCGGGCCAGGCGAGGGTCCAATTTAAACTGAGGAGGCTATAGAGAAACAGGAGGAATAAGGAGAGGCATGAGAGAAGTAAGCCAAGTTTGTTTGCATCTTCAAGGCCTTGGGAGAGAATAGTGGGGAAAGTGACTCATGGCTTAGCTACAGCTGAGAATAGACGGGATGGGGGTAGGAAAGCAGGACTTTCCCCCAACAATACCTGGTAATCCAGCATCAACAAAACAGTGCATCGAACATTCACATCCCCTGGTCGCTTCACCTGGAAGCCATCTGTCTCCTGAGTGGTAGCAGTCCTGTGCCACTAGAGAGAAAAACATTTCAGAGCCAGCTCCTTCAGGGGAAGAGCACTGGTGGGGGAAGGAAGGCTTTTCTTTTTTCTTTTTTTTAAACTTTTACCTTCTCTCTTAGTATCAATTCTAAGATAGAAGAGTGGCAAAGGTTAGGCAAATTGGGTTAAGTGATTTAGCCAGGGTCACATAGCTAGGAAGCATCTGAGGCCAGATTTGAATCCAACTTCACCAGACTCCAGGCCTAGCCCTCTATCCACAGTGCTATGTCATTGCCCCAAGGGAACACCTTTTCCTTGAAATTTAGGGTTTTCTTCCCTACCACAGTCATTTCCCAGAAAACTTCTTTTGTTATTAACTATATTCAAATCAATCTTTTGGTGTTCCACTAGAGGAGAATCCAAAAAGCAATTTCATTTGATTCTGTAATTTTTTTCTTGGCAACAGATTTTACTTTAAATTTGGACTGACTTATTAAAATTAGCTTATAAGCTTTCTCTAATTCTAATTTCTCTAATTCTCTAAGCAAAAAGCTAAAGAAATGAGAATTTTATTCCCAAATAGACAACACGTAAAGTATCAGCATATATTCAGATATGTAAATTTCTAAAGATTCCAAGCCAAGGCTTGCCTCTTAGACTGTGAGCTTTCTGAGGGCAAAAGCTATGTATGTTCTATCTCCCAAGTTCCTGGTGCTTGGCTATACCTCTTGCAACTTCCATTGCTATTCCTCACAGTGCTAGAGAGCCCAAGACCCTTAGTTATCCGCTCTGTCTGCTCCTCCTCATAGCCAAATAAGGCCAGCCAATCTAAGAAGTTCAAGGTAGAAGGGAATGGGGAGCTAATTGTGTACTGGCAAGGAATGAAGTGAAATAGTGGAGAAAGAGTTGGCATCAGTTAAGACCTGGATTTAGTTCTCAGCTTTGGCACATACTGGACATACGAAGCTGAGTGAGTCGTTTAGCCCCTCAGTGCTCCAAGTAACTCTCGAAGATTAAGTTTCAGAGTTTTTACTGATCTGTACTGGCTGAGGAAGTTTCCTCAACAGGAGTTCTCTGTAGCATTGAATCACAGGTCCAGTTAAAAAAAAGAGTGGTGCAAGACTCTATCTGGAGCTTTGGATGTGATGAGCTATCCATTCTGAAGCTGACTTGGCAAATATCCAAGGGAATAACCATGTTTCTAACTTGATCTATAGAACAACTAACAGAGCCACACATACAACGAAGTACATAATAAATGATCTTTTGTCATAATCACTCATTGTGTGTAGAGTTAGAAAAACCCTCTGCAAAAATAACTGGACAGGGCCAAGGGGGCTAATATGGAAGGCCCCAAACTGAGAAAGAGGTATCCAGTAGAAAAAACTTCTACAGTGCCAACTGATAACATGAGCTAGAGCAACTGCTCCCAGGAAGCAGCATAAATGGGTTTCAAGTGACACCTGATCTCACAGGTGGCAAGCAGGATGGGGAGGGAGCTGGCCTTGGATGTGGGCATCAAGAGGCCCCAGCTAGGATTTCAGGGGGAAAGGGGAGGAGCAAGAAAGAGGAGAAGAGAAGTGGGTGAGGGGAGGAGAGAAGGAGCAAGCAGAGCCTTTTTCATATGTCTAAGGGGTCCTAATAGCAAAGAGGCAGAAAGTCAAAGGTGTCTTGTAGCCTGGGAAAGAACCAGCTCTCCTAACTCAGAACTAAACCAGATGGTGCCCCCTTCAGGCTAATGTACAAACTCTAAAGGCAAAATATTTGGTGCGGAGGGCAGGTATACTTGGACAAACTCTTGAATTTATCTTGGACTTATATAGGCATTCCATTCGTGGTTCCCAGTTCCCTCAGCCCCATCCATGTCAGAAGCTAGACAAATGAACTACTCACTTCCACCAGGTGGTTGTCTGGCCCGTATAAATCTTTGTCCAGCTCAATCACCAAAGACTTAAAGAAGGAGGAGAATTTACGCTTCTGCTTGGTAGCATCGTATTTAGACAGAGCTGACTGAAGAAGAACAGAAGAGAAAAGCCAGATTAGGGAAGACAAACTAGAAAATCCCCCAAACAAGGCCCATGGCCAAAGAACCCACAGTAAGACTGGGACGAGTTCAAGCCAAATGGAATCAGAAATGATTTCCAAATATTTTTATTGGGGGATGGCAGCTTGATGTCTTGGGCAACAAACCAGAGTGACACTGAAACCTGGGAAAAACAATTTGCAACATATACATGGTCACTTATAAACCCACCCTACTCCCAAGGGAAAATTATTTCTGGGAATGAAGCAAGGAATTCTAATATCCACATTTAGGAACAGAATTAATTCAAGGAGAATAAAGGCTGACTGGAGGGAAACATGAATCATGAGCAACAGCAGCAAGAACAAAAACAGTTTTACTGGGACAGAATGACAACATAAGCAGATGGAATGCACTTATGTATATGGGAAGGCAGCTCTGATCCAGAGCCCCAGTTCTCTGTGCAAAATTCACCCAAATTAGCTTGGCTATAAACAGTCACCATAGTGGAAAACAGACTAAGAAGTAAATAATGGAAGGTAATGAGGAAAAAGTAAGCTTCCCCAAGGAGCAAGGAGGGGTGGGAGGGCTGAGGGCTACAATCCCCCAGTTGGTGCTCAGCATGAAATAAGGAACAGCATGTCAGAGAAATCTGCCTGTTCTAAATCATGATGTATTCTCAGCAACAGCAGAGAGAAGGGAGATCACACAGTGGGAATTAAGGATCTTAAGGATTCAGACAGGAAGTCATGGCCTGAAATGCCATATGGGGGGAAAACCTGCAAACTCACTTGATAAATAAGCCCAAACCAAGGTAATCAGCAGAAACCTGGGAAACCATTAATGGCCAGAACGAGCCGAGGGGGGAAGTGAACAGCAAATCAGATCACAGGACAATTGTGTTCTCAACACGATATGGCAGTGAAGGCCAAAGCTGTGGGAGCTGCACACAAAGAGCCATTGTCTTCCAACGCAAGGAGCCGAACGTCCCTCTCCCTGCTGCTCTGGAAAGGAGTTGTGAGCACCATTCAGGGTCCCTCCAGACCAGAAAGACATTGCTCTTCTCTAGATGCCCCCACCCCCAGTCCCTACCAGTGTGCACCTCACACTCACATCCTCGAGGAGCCGTCCTTCCACCCGAAGCTCCCAGGAGGCCACAGTTCCTTCTCCATCTTCAGCATCAGATTTAGCTGGATTGAAAGTATTCGAAATGAAAATACGAAGTTTCCGTTTTTGCTGAAGGGGGTGGAAACAAAGATTAGTATAGAGCTTTAACAACAATACCCTGCCCTTTCCATTTAATTCTAGCAAACCAAATTGCAGTCTGTCCAGTCCCTTGGGAGGGGGTAGGGATTCCAACTAGGAAAAGGGAATGGGCAACCAGCCCTGAGTGCATAAATAAGAATGCAAGACAGGGATTTTCACAGTGCCAACTGTGTTCCTGGGTGGAGGAAGCAATTACAACAGTGACATGGAGAGGACAAAGATTTCTGAGGAAACAGTGGGGCCCTTCTCCTTTTTCTATTCCAGTAATTCTAAAAAAATTAGCTTTTAGGCAAAAGGGGAAAGGGGAACGTTAAGTGCTTGAGGGATCTATCTTGAGTTTTTAATTTTTCATTCTTAGATTGATGGAGGTTCCTGAATCTCTTTCTCATGACTCTTTGCTTATGAGTTTGCTGTACCTTGATAGGTCGTTTCAAGGCCTCCTGGATATCTAGCCGTTTCCTCATGATGGTCTGATCGAGTTTCCTTTCAAAAGCCAAGAGGTCCATATAGGCCTGGGATTCTGGTACCAGCTCACGAATCTAAAGGGTAGTAAGATATAGTCAGGTATACACAATTTGCTCTCAAACTCAGAAGGACTAGGGGCCTAGGGGAGACTGAAGGCAGAGGAAGATGTGCTAGACTCACCCTTTGAGGTAGAATTTTGTCAGCCATCTTCTTTTTCTTTGCACTGTTCAGAATAAACATTTGTATTAGGCTGGGATAGAACTGACCAGAACCTGAAAATGGGGAGGGCAGCATCTCCATATGAAATGTGGAGGAACTAGGAAAAGGGGAGTCTAGGGACTGAAAAGCTTCTCTCAGACCAGGAAAAAACCCCCAATCCCATGACAAACTCAGATGAAGTGGTTTTATGAGACAAGAATGCTATGGTTGTTGACACACCACCCAGTTTCTGTTACTCTTCCCCAGAATTCCTTTTATCCTTCCCAGAAGTATCTTACTTGTGATTTCGATTCTGGACCGCCTGCTGCTGGACCTGCTGGATCTGTTGAGGAGCTGGTCTCTTTCTTGACTGATCTATTCCTGATTGAGTCAGACCAGGCCGAACTGAAGGGTTCCCCCCATAACCAGGAGGCCCCATAGAAGGTCCCTGAGGTGTCATACGGCTCCCTGGCAACATGCCTGGACGCTGTAGATGGGATAAAACAGGGATATTATGGCTCTCCCAGCTGTGTGAGTGGGGAGGGGATGTGAAGAAGAATACTGGATTATTACCTTGATGAAAGGTAGGACTTTCTATGAAGTGGGCGAACTGGGGCTTCCTTCACAAGGTCCAAGAAAAGGACAAGAGATGAGCCCAAGGTAAAATTTTATCTAGCCTAACCCCAACAATTTCAGGGTTCACTTCCAGGTCCTTTAATAAATGAAGATGCCTCCTTGTTATGCGGGCTTTGAGATTTCCTTTGTCACCTGTTCCCTTCAAGTCTCCATATTCATGTCTAATTTCTCTTTGGGGTTCTTCCTTTCCAGTTGAACTCTCTTTGAAAACTATCCCTTCAACAGTCATCAGGACTGTTAGAAACACCCCACCCCCATCCCACTAAAATTCCTAATCTTGTATGCCAAGCCCTGCTCTTCACCTGGTCTTTCATTACTGTTCCACAATTTGTCACTAATTCCATACCTTTCCAATTAAATTGAACCACAGGCTGTTAAGTTGGGCTGGACTTGACTGAAAACAGACTTAAGAGGGAAACATCTAACTCCCTAATTTTAACAATGAGAAGGCTGGGCTGCTAAGGAGTTAAGGGATTTACCCTGAAGTATGTAGGAAATTAGTCCTATTGGAAGCTGGACAGGACCTTGGAAGTCAGGGTCATCCGGCCCAATCCCTTCATTTTATAGATGAGGAGGTTAGGCCAAAAGGGCTAAAACAACTTTCCCAAGATCACATAGGTAGAAAGTGGCAGGACCGGGATTTGAACCTATCCTCTGCCGGCTGTCTAGAATCTTCTCTCATGTTCCAGGCCTCTCCCTGACCCCACACGGGGACGGGGACAGAGCCAAGCCCGGAAGCAGCTGGTTCTGCTGCTCACTCCACTCCTGTCCCACTATGGGGATCTCACACCCCATCCTCTCCTCTGGCCCGCCCGCGCCCCCGCTCCCCTCCTGCCACTCACGCTCAGGCCCCGCCCCCCGCCCCGCGCCCCTCCTCCTGTCCCCTCCTCCCCGCCCCCACTCACCGGATAGGCTGCTCCGGGCATCGGGGAGCGGTAGAGCCCTTGGCCGGGGGCCGGTCCCATTCGCACTGGGGGCCCCGGAGTCCCACCCGGGCCCAGAGCGGCCGCGGCGCCCGCCCCCGACGCAGCTCCGGCGCCGCCACTCGGAGCCACCGACTGGAAACCAGCCCGGGCCGCCATCTTCCCCCGGAGCCGCTGCCGCCGCCGCACAAAGAACCGGAACCGGAACTCCCCCCTTTCTCGGCCCCTCTCCCTCGCCCCCCGCCCCCGCCCCCCTCGGCCCGACCTCCGGGGCCTGCCCGGGCCCGGGACGGAGAGGCTTCGCGAGGCCGCGAGCTAGAGGGGGCGGCGGGAAGAGCGAGGCGGGCGGCCCCCTCCTTCTGACCTCCTAGGCGCGGGAGGAGAAACCAGCGAGAAGAAGCGGTGGGGGAGAGAGGCCCCGAACGGCGCCTCCTGCAGGCCGGAGGGCGCCCGCGGCCGGAGCCGGCCCGGCATGGATGCCGGGGCCTCGGGCAGCTCTGGTCACTTCTCGAAAAGCTTTGGTTCTCGTTCCGGGAGGAAAGCGAGCTCCCTTTGTGCAGAGAAGGAAACTGAGGCTCGCCAAGCCATCGCATCCTCTTATCCTCAAGCAGCCCTGGGGAGGCCGGCACTGGTATTCCCCCAGTTTTACAGAGGAGGAAACTAAGGCAGGCAGGTGAAGAGAAAGTACCCAGGTCCACGCGCCTAGGGTCGCCTCATTCCCCGTACTCTGCTTGACCAAAGTCGCAGACTGGTCATGAAAGATCCCCCATTACAGACTGTCTTAGCCCTGGCAGGATTGTGGTGAGGGGAAAGTGCTTTGGAGACCTGATGCCCAGGGGCACTCTGCTGATAAATGGGCCAGTCGGGGTATGAACTGCATCTCCTTGCCTACCCTAATCTGCTCATGTGTTTTTCAAAGACCAGTCGGGCTTCTCACCAGCAGCTGACCTGCTGCCTACCCAGCTTTACCATAGCTCCACTTCTCCCAATCAACACTGGACTTTGAGTCACAAAGACCTGATCAAAATGGAGCCTCAGACACTTACTGGGCACCATGGGCAGATCTCTTGGTTTCCACTGAAATGGGGACATTGATTTTTGCACCTTACCTTACAGAGTTTTTGTTCTGCCCAAAAATTCATAGAATTAAAAAAAAAACAGTATAAAGTTCATGTGGATACCAATATTTAACCTAGATCCACACTACTTTGAGTAGAGCCTTTCTTGGGGAATCTCCCTGTCTGTCCGGCCTCCTTCCTCTTCTTATGGCCTGGGGCTCAAGTTCTCTGTTAGGCAGGCCTGCCTCCATAGGATAACTCTAAAGGCAGTTGTTCCTTCCCTCCTGGCAAGCTGGTGCTAAACGAAGTAGTGTTCTAAGTTCTGAGCCCAGTGTCAGGTGGTATTCAACACATACAATGAATGGACAATTAATAACAAACACTGAGGGGAGATGTTGAAACCCATTTTATTAGACCAGAGGAGCGTCTGACTCACAATCCTGCTTGCTGCCACCACTGCTGCTTAGAGCATAATTCCTCCTGTTTCTCTACAGGCAGGTCAGTTCTCTGTCCAAGTGACAACCAGAAACCAGATGTTTATGGACTCCCAGCAACATCTTCCACCTGACCCCTTACCTAATCCCATATCAATGGGCTGGAAAGGAGAGAACCAGTATTTCCTGGAATTAGAGGCCTCACCCTCATCATCAGAGGCTGGGTTGGCCAGGGCCTTCCCCCAGGGAACACTAAGGAGGAGGGCTTTAGGATGGAAGGGATGTTTCTGGAGCATCTGAGATAGTCTAAATAGGATGAACAGAAGGAGCAAACCTCTTTTCATTCTACATCTCAGGGGTAGGATGGGGAGATGGTATAACAACAGGAGTTCCCAACTCTTCTCTAGGCCTCTCTCATTATCAAGTCCAGCCTTGCTCCTCAAATCTGAACTTTGGAGGTATAGGCTTGGACCCCAGGTAAGGAAAGAGAGGATGGGTAGTCAATAGGGGGGAGAATTGTACCCTAGCCAACAAAATCTTGGGGGTGAGGGCCTTAAATACTATCTCCCAGCCACCTATATATTTCTCAGCAGCTACTCTTAGAAGCTGCTATGATGTGTTTCTCACCCTTTACACTGTCTCTGAGGCCTTAACTCCATGCTCCAGGTACTTTATCACCTAAACTCTCCTTGGCTTGGGGCCAGGAGGAAATCTTCATCCTCTGAGCTAGGTGACAATTCTCTGTGCCCACCCCTTCCCCCAAGAGGAAAAAGCCAGCCAGAAAAAGAATAATGGGACTGATGAGAAGGAAGGAAGAAGCCTTAAGGCTATAGGGAAGGCAGAGAGTGCCTCAAGCATGGGAAGGTTGGGTTGGAGGGAAGAGAGGGCAGGCCAGAAAGAGGCAGAGCTTGTGATTCACAGCTTCCTTTATGTCCAAGACAGTGAGAGAGTTACAATGCGTACGTCGTCTCCTTGTGCTTCTCAGGGGGATGTTTGTACACAGTACAGACACTGGAGGAGAGAGTCCAACACTTTATACAGGTGAAGGCATTCAGAGGGATTGGTAGTGGGGTGGTCAGAGAGACACAGAAGGAGATTTGGGAGGAAGTGGGGATGAGACTCAGAGACACAGGGAATGGGGATGGACAGAGACAAACAGGGGCTTAAGGAAGGGAGTATATACAGAGTTATAGCAATATAGAGTCTGTATCATATAGAAATAGAAAATGCAGATGAAGTCATAGAAAGAAACAAATGGAATAGAGAGGACAAAGACTTGGGGAAGTTCCATAAGAAAATTTATGGATGTGGTCCCGTGGAAGGGACCCCTGGAGGGAGGAACTGGGGATTAGGAGAGAAATAGGTACCAGTTCCCCTCTCCCTGAGTTGGGAATCAAGTGCCTATATCTTTTACATGGGATGAGGATGAGGGATCCCATTCAAAAATTTCTAATTTGGGGGTAGGACCAGGGCATGTTGGTATGAAACCTGTTTACTAAGGACATATGCCATGTCCTACCCCAAGTCCCTTGGGGAACACTGTTCAGACGTTGACCTCTGTGGGGCACCCAATAAGTGTAAGGGAGGGAGGGCCAGGCGCCTCAGTTCCTGCCCTTGTGATTTACAATTGGAGGGGGGGAACACTATACTGAAAGGGTCTCTTAAGGCTAGGGAAGCCCTCCTCCCCCATTAGCCCTCCCTCCTAAGGTACATTCTCTGTCTGGGGCCCAATTCAAGACCCCTAAGGATCCTTCCCACTCATGTCCTTCCTGCTGGAAGAGAGCTTCAGTGAAGCAGGATGAAGATGGATGTTCAAACAGACAGGTCAGGCTAGGAGCAGGGGGAGGCAGCATAGGGCAGAAAGGGACAGCCTGGGGTCCCTTGCCCTTTCTCTTTTTAGTTTATTTCTGTTGTTATTTGTTTTGTTAAAAATAAAAATGTATGGGTATGGAGGGCAAGGGAGTAGAGAAGAGCACTGGATTCAGGACCCCCTTCTACAAGTTCTAGGAGGGAAAGACTTTGAAGGGAGTTAGGAGCTGCCCTTGAAGTTGGGGGAAAGGGGCAGTGGTAAGCCCCAGGGCAGGTGAGCAGCTCAATTTCCCATGTTTTCCTTGCCCTCCTCTTCCCTCCCAGGCCTTTGGTATGATGGCTGGCAGGGCTCAGCAGGTAAAATCCTCAAAAGTGCCTCGGGTCGGATGGTGAGGTAGGATGTTGGCGGCATATGTCATCCCAGCAGGATGGCCCCGGAGACTCTCACAGGGATTCTGAGGAAGAAGAAGAAAGCCGGGAAAGAACTAAGAAGGCAAACGGAAGGTCATAGGGTATTGGGATAAAAAATATATTGGACATAGGTTGGTGAAGGAGTCATGGCAAAGGAAAATTAGGAGTAAGTTTTGACTTCCCTCTCCATCCTCTATATCCAATCAAACATTTGAATCTTAATGTTCTTTAAAAATTTTTTGCATTAATATCTATTTCTATTACCATAACTATCCCAATCATAACTTATTCTTAGATTACTGCAGCAATTCCTGAGATGTTCCCCCTGGTATCTGCCATTCTAATTAATTCTACATATCCATATATAAGGTCTTTCAAGACAGAGATTAATTTTTGTTGTATTCCTGCCACCCATCACAGTGCCTTGCACATAGTAGATGCCTGTGCATTGTTAGAGTCAAAGCAGGGAATAATTTAGGAAAGCATTGGGGATAGTACTATCTTTGGGGTCACCTGGAGAAAGGGGGTAGATAATGTTGGGATCTTAATGGGACCAATGGGGAAGAGAGAAGAAAAGAGAATAGAGATTTTTGGTGTGTGTTGTGAGGGAAGAGGAAGAGAGGACATCTATTTGGGGCCTCTCACATGGCGCTTGACATCATCCAGGCTGAGGGCTACACCTTTGTCTGCACTGTTCCTTTTAGACTCTTTCTGGCACCTGCCCCGACGGCACAGCTTGTGCTTAATCACCTGGATGGAAAAGAGAAGACTTGCAGTGGGGCTGGGGCACCAGTCAGAACCATCCAACTTGGATCCCCAAACATTCCCCTCTATCAAGTCCCCCTCCCAGGCTCTAGCATCCCCATGTCCATCTCTTCTCCCATCTGTTGTTCTCTTCTCACCTCATAAGCATAGTCGAAGAGCTCCAGAACAGTCAGGATGCTTGCGCCAATGAACAATCCCATCTGACCCCCAATGTCACCTAAATAGGGAGGCCACCGGGCCCATAGAGTCCATGGCAAAACAGGAGGATAAAGCATAGGGTTACTGGAGTTGGGCAGAGTGGGTTGAATCGGGAGGCTATCAATGGAATTGGAGAGGGGTCCATGGAGTTGGGGATGTTGGTCAAAGAATCCCAAGGAGTTGAGAAAGACAAACTTTGCTGGAGGTGGGACAGAGGCTGGCAACTAAGAGCATGCAAGTTTAAAATAATATTCAAGTCAACTTATGCCCTTTTTTCAGCAAAAAAAAAAAAGCTCCTAGGTAATACCTATTTCACCTCATGAGAACAGGTACCATCTTAGTTTGCCCTTACTTAGCTCATTATAACAAACAACCTACATTCTACTCAGCATATTAGGAGAATAAAGATTAGAACTACTTGTGAAAGTCAGTCAACTTAACATACAATCAATGGGGCCTGGGAGATAGCACTGAGGTCCAGGAGAGGCCAGTGAGGATGGATAAGATCATGGAACTAGTTTGAACTCCATACTTAAGGACTAGGGAATTAGACTAGCCTTGGGTGACAGACCAGGTGACAATAACCCCAGTAGCTCACCCAGGAGTCCTGCAATCTCATAGGCTTTTTTTTGTTCAATGGTCTCATAGTTCAAGACTTCAAAAAAGATGTCCAGCACCAGGATGTTCTCTCTGCAGTGGAGAAGGTGGAGGGAAAGGGGTGGAGAGGAAAGATAGGGAGAAGGAAATGAAGGATTAGCATAAATATCCTTTCTGTTTTCCTGCTTTTCCCAACCTGGCCCTCCCTTCACATCTTAACTTTTCAACTTCCCACCTCTCAGATGACCATTCTTGTGAGCGATCAGCTTCCTCCCCTAGCAGCAGATGGAGAAATCTGATATTTCAGCCCCATTTTCCAAAGAAGCCCCTTTCTGAGTGGTGTTGGCATAGTCATTTTAGGCACTACACTCTGGTCTATCTTCAGACCCTACACCCATCTCTCATGCCCAGCCCCAGTCCCAGCCAAGACTCTCACCCAATATACTGCTCTGATTTGTTGAACTTTTTGGCCAGATACTTGGCTGAGGCTTTGCTGGGAATCTTGACCATGGACAGCTCCTTCCCATAGCGAGTCAGGTTACAGGGCATATCACACACACAATAATCCTGGTCCTTCTCCACCAAGAAATCTGGGACAGGGGTCCAGGGGACAGGAGGAAGTGGAGTGAACAGGGACTGATCAGGACACCATAGAGCACTGATCCCATTCAAGGAACAGTGTTCTCACTATTCCCCAAACAAAAACATGCACAAACTATTTAATGGCTCTCTCTGAACAAATCTGAGTCTGGAGCAAAATTTGTCTTTAGCTCCTCATCATCCCCTACCCTTTGTGCCTCCTCCCCTAGGCTACCCTTGTCAATCACCCTAATTCTAAAGTACCTTGTCCTGTTCTTCCATCCTGAATTCTGGCATATTCCTATACATTTACCAGTGTTGTGTCTCATCCCCTTAGAGACCAAGTTGTCAGCTAATTTGATAAATGCAAACTCACCTTCTAATAAGAGAGAGAAAGGGGGGAGGGGCTCTCCCAGCTGAAGACATGCATTTTCACAAGGATCTCAATTTTATTCTCTAAGTCTTCATTACCCTGATGTTGGGGATTTCAAACCAGAAAACAGGGGGATGGAAGAACTTAATAAGGAAATGTAGGGAGTTAGTGGACCTGACATTAGTTTTGCCTTCAAAGAAAGCCTCCCCAGCTTTCTTTTCAAGAAATTTTTCCTTTGGGATTTCAGTGGAGGTCCAAGGCTTCTCCTGGGACGTTGTTTGAGAATGAAGGATTTGAAAAATAGAGTGACTAGGGGAGGGAAGAACAGAACCATAGTTCTTAGCAGTGGGGGTGAGCTCACCCAGAGCAGGGTCTGCACACTCCTTATATTGCTCAGGTGTGCAATATGGGGCATCACCTACAAAGGAGAAACATTGAGGAAGGGGGGAGAAGAGGGAAGAACAAGTGAGAGAAGGAAGATAGGAGAGTCTTCCTACACAATCTCAAGCAGTCCACAACCTTGTTCCCTTCCCTTTCTTTCCCTTATACTAAGCAGAATTGGAAGGGTGCCAGAGGATCGTTAAATGGGAATGGAGACAGACATACAAATAGGGACAGGAGTGAGGGGGAAGAACTATGCAGTACCTCTGTAGATCTAGGATGGAGATTATTGGGGAAGGAAGTATAAACCACTCTGTTAGTGGGGAAAACACATGCTAGTCATATATATTTTATCAGTAATTGAATGCATCATTCAGGAATGAGGATACCATTGAATAAGGGAGATAGTTGTGTGCAAAACCAATTGGGGAGCAGACTATAGTGAACTAGAGGGACTCTGTGCGTCAGAGAAAAACTATAGGACTTCAGGGAGGTAGTTGTAGAAGAAGTTATGAGACAATTGGTGGGGAAAAAACCCTTCAGGTCCTTCTAAGTATAGTCAGTACTTGTGGGGAGGGGAAACTGGGGCTAGGGACAGACCTGGCATATGCACCATGCGGCAGTTGCAATTCTCCACTAGATAACGTGTTTCACAATCAATTCGACAGGCTGTGATGCTGTAGGAATCGAAGAAATCTGAGTCCATGGTAACAGCTTTACAAGTACCCCAGGGTGGAGGCAGATAGATGAGCTGTAGGGAAAGTGGGGAAACCAGGACTAATGGGGGTAAGAGGGGAAATCACCCCAAAGGCCCCTAACTAATGTTGATAAGGATTCAGAATGCTAGTATTTTTCTTCCCTTTGGTAATCTCCCTAAACCCTGGATCTTTCTTTACAAACTTTCCATTACTTTCATGATTAACTTCCATTCTAAATGCTTGGCTCCAGTTCATCCCCTTTGCCTCCTTTGCTTTCCCAGTTCCTCCAATCAGATTTCTACTCTTTTCCCAGTTTCTAGTTCTAATTCCTTCCCATATACCAGGTCCCAACCAGCAGATTCTTTTTCTAACGTATGGCTTACCCGTTGTTCCTGGCAAGCCACAAAGGTCTGGAACCCAGGAGCCACGCCAAAGCCTAGCTGGTCAATAAAAGGCGGCTCATCCTGACTGTGGATCTGTACCTTGATCCCAGCCTCAAAGGAAGTTTCATCTGTAATAGTAATGTCGGGAAGAGTGCTTACAAAAGGGAGGGTTCTTCTGATGTGACTTCCTAACATAGCTTGCCCCCATCCTTTGTTATCCTGGAAATCATCATGGCTGATACTTCAAGACTGGGAGTATTGGGGCTAGAATGCTTACAAGGTGGAGGGAAAGTGTGGCTACTTGGATGGAGTAAGGGTTAAGACTCTCAAGCTTCCACTGGAGTCAAAGAACTATTGGGTTAAAAAAGACCCCTACTTATTATTCTCATCTTTTACTTATCCATCATTCTCTCTCTCTCTCTCTCTCTCTCTCTCTCTCTCTCTCTCTCTCTCTCTCTCTCTCTCAATCTCTCTCTCTCTCTTAATCTCTCTCTCTCTTAATCTCTCTCTCTCTCTCTCTCTCTCTCAATCTCTCTCTCTCTCTCTCTCTCTCTCTCTCTCTCTCTCTCTCTCTCTCTCTCTCTCTCTCTCTCTCTCTCTCTCTCTCTCTCTCTCTTCCCCCTACCCCCACTCGCCTATCTGTCCCAAGGCCCCTGAGAGCAGATGGCAGGCAGCCTGAGAGAAGATGGAGTTATTTATAGAGCTGAGTGGCGGCTCCTGAAAGAAAATGATGGCTGGTTACCTTGGAGAGGAACTGAGCCAGGGTGGGGATAGAAGAAAGAAAGAAGGGACAGACAGGCAGGCAGACAGACACTGGGAGTCAAAGAAAAAAAGATACAGAAAAATATACAAAGTAAAAAGGAAGTTCCCTACTCTAGATGGACAGGGACATTGTGAAATATTCACTGAGGGCTTTGACCTGGAAAAAGTAATATTCTAGGGCTTAGATTTTGGGGAATAAGTACTATGATGCAGGATGGCTGGGAAGATGGTACCCTGAATAGTGATGGTAGTGGCAGTTGAATGCCCATACCCGTCTCCCCCCAAACTGGCAGGTACTCATCCTGTTGGATATCCAGCATTATTTCTAGCCCGTTGCCTGTCCCACCCTTCATAGTCTTGAGTAGTGGCCGCCCATCCTGGCCTGAGTTGAATGTGTAGCATTTTCCATAGCGTGTAAAGACCTAGTGGGAGGCAAAGAGACAAAGCCTGAGCCTGAGAATTTTCTCCTCTGGAACCTTCTTGTCCCTCAATACTAAGACAAATTACCCAGATTTTGCCCAGACTCCTAAACTAGCCCTCTTACCAAGAGCTTGAACCTGTAGGCCTATACCCATAGGAAAGAATACACCTTGCTCCCACAATGTGACACCAGCATTCCATCTGGAATATGGCTCTCCTCAAGTCTATCTATCAATCTCAGATCACTCCCCTCCCATACCCCTACAACCCTGTTTCTCTTGTCCAATAGCTAAACTTTTTGGTTTTCTATTATTAATTCCTTAATTAATTTATCAATTACAGTACAAACAAAGTTTATCACCTAATCCCTTCTCATATTGTCATATCCATTATTGTCCTTTGGGTAGTAGGGGCCCAATCAGTAGGCACATTCACCAGGTCCTGTACCATTATGCCAGTCACAACTGAAAACCAAAGCTATCAATGAGTTTGGCCCAGATCCTTGACCTCCATGGTAGAGAGAAGTCTCCCTAGCTATCCCATGCTTCATCAGTCCCATGTAACTTCCCTCATTTTTCTGCTTCCCTTCTTACAGAAAGAGGCAGGGACAGAGAAAGAATTAAGATGCTGAGCTGAGTCTAGGTGAATCCTCCCTTTTGGTAACTGGTACCTAGGCTCTTCTCTGCTATCTCTTGGGGTATTAAGAACAACTAACCAAGTAACACTTGAAAAAGAATTTCCATAGAGGGCCAGAAGAAATCTCTGCTTACAAATAAAAAGGTCCTTGACTTACAGTTGGCCCTTTCAGTGTTTATCCCACAGCCCACATGATTCATTCTTTTTGATCCTCTCAGGAGAGAGGAAGCACTGTCTGGAGGATAGAGCACTGGAGAAAATATTCTTGGATTTTGAGTCTTAAAGAACTGGGTTCAAAGCTCACATTTTGATGTTTACTAGCTGTGACACCATAAGTATTTACTTAATTTCCCCAAGCCTTACTTTCCTCATCTATAAAATGGCACAACTACTTACCTCACAGGGTTGTTGTGGGGACCAAATGAGGTAATATATGGAAAATATCTTACAAACTTTAAGCACTATATAAATGTCCATAATTATTAAATCAATCTCACGGCACTAATTAAGAATAATAGTTTTTCACAAACTGGGAGTATGTGGTTGTGACCAAGAGTACTATCACCTTTGAAAAGTGTAGTATCCCAAAGAAAATTATAGAATTAATATAGACCAAGGGTTCTTAATGTGTGTGTGTATGAGAGAGACAGAGAGAGAAAGAGAGAGAGAGATCCACCCTTTTGCCAGTTTAGTGAAGCCTATGGACTCTTCAGAATGATGTTTTTAAATGCATAAAACAAAATACACAGAATTACAAAAGAAACCAATTAATACTTTGAGTTACATATATTTTTAAAAAGTTAATGGACTCTAGAATTAAGAACCCCATATAAAGGGATAGCTCAGGAAAAAAAGAGACAATGAGTATAGTTGGGTCAGGGATAAGAAGAAGAAAATCATGATTTCTTTGCTGATCCCTAATTCCCACCCTCAGAAGAATCTGGGGTTCCAGAATCCAGTAAGCCAGGAGACATACCTGCTAATCCTCTCCACAACTAAGAAAAATACTCTTTCCCCTCCATTTTGAGGACAAAGTCCAGATAGCATAGCCATAGGGTCTGAGACTCCCAAATTCTCTTCTCTTAAACCAAAATCAAAGTCCATTGACCTCCCTTCCAGAGCCACAGGGAGCATAGAGTCAGATGACTGTCAGTAAGGTATTGCTAAGGTACCATGGTGTATTGGAGAGAACAATAGATTTGGAGTCAGAAGACCTGAGTTCAGCTCCTGGTTTAGCCATTTACTTGTTGTGTGACCTTAAGCATGAACTTCCCCTCCTTAGCCTCATCTACAGAATGTGGGAGCAGAGTGAAGACAAGAAAGTCAAAGAAAGAAACTAAGGTATGGTATATACCAAAACATTCAACACTTTTTGAGGTAGAAACTCCTAAAAAAACCCTGATATATATATATATATATATATATATATATATGTATATAATAATCTTCCTGTATTGTAAGTAATGACAAATAAGAAGTCAGAGAAATGGGGAGACTGGTATGGACTGATGTAGTTCAAAATGAGCAGAACTAAGAAGAGATCAATACATGTAACAATTATAACCACGTAAAAGATTTGAACTCTGAGCAATAGAAAAGCCAACAAAGTTCCCAGGGAAGAGCTAATGAATCACACCTCCTCTCTTACAACAAAGAGGTGGGGGACTACCAGGACAGACTATTGTATATAGTTTCTGTATCTGACAAAAAAGCATTCATTCTGGAGCGAGTGATGGGGAAATAGGGAAACTGGTTTAAGGACAAATGGCATCAATAAACATTTTTTAATTAAAAATAAGAATTAGATTATTTCTAAGAATATTTCCATTTTTTAATGTTATGATTCTGGTAAAAGTCTCATATATATTCATTAATTCATTCAAGATTTGAATATTTAATGTGTCCTACAGAGGATTCCAAGGAAGTTGAAGGTCTAGTATCTGTCGCTAGTAGGGGAAATAATGGGACTAGGAGGGGATGTGGGATGTGGACCCACTGAGTTGCCAATCTGGAGCCCTGATGACATCAACTTTAGGGCATCCTGCTCTGAGACACTGCTGCCACCTTGTGGTTCCAGAGGAGGTTTCAGATTATTCCTGAGCACTGTCAACCTTTCTCCCCCAAACTTCTCTTCTCTCCTCCTGATGTTCCTTTCCGCCTCTCTAGGATCTTTGGGGAATTCTTATGGGCTCAGGAGTTCAATAATCCCATTTCTCCCAGGTCCCTATGCTTTTCTGATGTGACATAGTCTGTCCATCCCCAATTCCTCCTGGCATGAGGATCCTGACAAGATTTTGAAGCTAGACTTCAGAGAAACTGAACAGGACTATTTGTGCCCAACCTGCGGTCTTCCTGTGACTATGGCAGAGCCCTCTGAGCTTGTAGTGGTCTGATCAGCCACAGTTGGATGCCCTGTACATTGACGCCAATATCATGATGTAATTTGGGTCCTCTGTAAGTATGAAAGACAATGACAACAAAAACTCAGAGGATGGGTGGCACGGTCATCTCTGACCATACACTATATAGGCTATGAGCTGTTAGGCAATATTGGAGCTGGGAGTGAGACCCTCGGAACCAGAATGATTCCCAGTTCCTAATACTAACTCCCCTTTCTCCAAGGATTCTGAATAGCTGGGGATGGATGGAAGCCAGGCAGGGGAAGATCATATCCCATTACTGCTCACATATACTCTTGACCTTGTGAGGCAAAGGAATGCACACACACACACACACACACACACACACACACACACACACACAACTTGGAGGAACAAAGATAGAGGTTTGGAAAAGCGTTGGGACAGGAAGGGAAAAACATACCTCTGTACAGGCCATGAGAGTGTCCAGAAAGTCATTGTCTCTGGTCTTGATGCTGTGGGGGGTAACTAATTGTCTGCCAGAGCCTCCCCCTACCTCTGTCTTCTAATGGACAATGGCAGAATCTTCTTTCCTATTCCTCTGTCCTTCAAATTCCTGGGTATTGACCAAACCTCAGAGGATCCCAACCTTAAATCTTCTCTTTTCTCCTTCTTGTAAACCCTCCTCTGTCTCCTTCCCTACTTCCAAAGCCCCTGAAACAGATCTATCATTTAGAGATGGACTGGAGGTGGGGATAAAGTTTGCAAAGGCCCTTTAAAAAATCAAAACCAACCCTTCTCTTGGGGGAAGGGCATTGTGGAGGGGAGTTTTGTTAGCAGACCAGATGCCACCTGGAGTAGAAGCCATTGGGAAGATGCTGATGCCCCTGGAGGTAATGGGGATTATTGGGGATGAAGAGGGATAACCCTGACTCACCACAGAAAAGTTGTGGGGGCCACAAGGGCCCCCTCGATAGGAGCAGTAGAGCAGCATGTCCTCCAGCCGGTGGCAGGAGCGATTGTAGAAACGATGCAAATTGAAGGGCTCCCCAGAAAAGGCATCAGGGCCTGGTGGAGCAAGGGGCACGCCAGGGTCTTCCCCATCCTCCAGCCCAAGCAGTGGGGCCAGGTAGAGTAGGTCAGGATAGCTGAGCTGGGACAGCCGCACAGCATTAATGTTGCAAAGGGTGACAGCTGGAAAGGCTAGCTCAGAACTGGTCACCTCATCCAGTAATGTCACATGTGGGTAACTTCTGTAATAGGTCACCCGATCCCCAACCTGGTACAGAAAGGTGCCCAGTGCCAGGGCAAAGGCCACAGCCCATAACACCTGGCGTGGCCCTAAGCCTCCTGATACAAAAACATGGCTGGCACCATGGAGGGTGCAGCTATTGGCAAAAGACACCAGGTCCAGAGCTAAGCCTTCCTCTTCCTCCTTTGCCTCTTTCTCTTCCTCCTCCTTCTCCTCCTCTTCCTCTTCTGACTCAGATTCAGACTCTTCTTGCTGCTGATGGTTGCTCCCCCAGCTGTCCCTTACAGACGCTGGGTCCTCACCGGAGGAGAAGGACACGGAGCAGAAAATCTGGATAGGCATCTTTGGGAGATCAGGGGAGGGAGATGGAAGGATGATGTCAATGGGATTCAAAGGATGGAAGGAAGAAAGGGAAGGAGCAAGAAGAGAAGGGGATAAGATGCCCAGGCCTAGGCTGAATGGCAATGGTAGCCAGTCGAGTCCCAAAGCAGTTCAGCTCTCTGTGCCTGAGCCCTAAGTATAGCGTGTAGAGGAAGAAGAGGGAGGGAACATGGGGCGGAGCTGGGGTAGAGGCAGAGTGGTTCAGTCATCTCTGCTGCTGAATAATTGATGGCTGTAAGAAGGGGGAGGTGGTGCTGATAGAAAAGGAAAGCCCCCTTCTGACTTTCCAGCTTCAGCTAAGGGCTGGGGACTCTTACCCTCCTTCCAGATGAGGAATCCCATAGGATTCCAATTGTTTAAACTAGCGATCAGTGCCCAAGGGCAGGAGCTGGTCCAATAATCACCCAATAATCCTGTGGCGTTAGCCACAGGAGCTCTCTCTCAGCAAGTCCCTCCCCCTAAATACTTCTACTCCAGGTTCTGGTTTATATCACTTCCCAACTCATACCAGCCTTTTTTCTCCATTCTCTTCCCAATCTAGTCCTTCTTCTGAGACTATGGTGCCCAGGTCCTTTTAAATCATGGCACTTGACTAACTTCTTCCTATAGCTAGGAAGCTAACCCATCCATCTTCCCATAACTCCCCTCTTATTTCTCGAATTGCTCTAGTTCTTTCTACTAGACACTTAACTCCATTCCCCACCCATCCCATAACAAATTTAGTTGATTCCTCCCACCCTTTCCCCACCCCTCCTTTCCCTCTGTGGCTTTTAGGGCAGCCCAAAGATCCATTAGCAGAAGTCTTTCAGTGACCACAGACCCATTTGTAGCCATTTCCCAGCATGGGGAGGGGTGATATACCCCCTCAATCAACTAAGAAGCTTCCCTGGCTGCTCTTCCACCCCTCTTTGCCTCCTGCTTTGACCCTCCCTCTCCTCCCCCCCCCCCCATACTCCTATTGCCTTTCAGACATTAGTTCTAGAAATCTTATCCTAACCTGTGGGGCCAAGGTCAGGATGGGAGATCTGAGAACCAAGGCTGCTTTACCTCAGGGTTCCTATGTGCTGGCCCTTCTATCCCATCCTTTAGCCCCTTCCTCATTCTCTTAGCCTTTAGCACTTCAAGCATTCAGCCTCTCTGGACCCTAGACAAACATATTCAGCTCTCCCCTTCCAGGAGGCTCTTGGGTCCTATAACCTCAACCCATTCTCTTCTAATCCTCTAGGCCCCCTTGTCCCTCAGTGGAGCTCTGGTTACTTCATGCCAGTGGGGAGGAACTTGAGCTGTCAAACCTAGTCTCCATTGCTGGGACAGTGATGAAGGGGGTAGGGGAGAAGGAGAGGGAGGTGGGGTGGGAGGAGAGAGAGAGAGTTGGATTAACTCTTGCTCTGCTATGTCAAAGCAAGAAGAGGCAGATGCTAGAAGAAACCCCAGTTCTGTTCTGCGTAAGGAGTAGTCCTGTTGTTTATGTCATAGCTCCAATCCGGGCTCTTCCCTTCCCTCTGCTCCTCCCTCATTCCTTTGTAACCCTTTATTTTTTTCCAGCTGCATTCAGAATCTTGCTAGGATATTGAAGGGAAGATGGGATGGTTGGGACAAATAGGAAGCAAACTCCTAGGGCTTTTCAGTGTTGGATAATGGCTGGGATCCAGGATGCCTGGGTTCTATCATAAAGAACATGAGCCTCTTTCCTTGCCAAGAAGGAAGGGCATAATGGAGGAGGGGAAAAATGTATCAAAGCCAAGATGCAGCAAGAAATGTAGCGATACAGAGAGATACCCAGAAATGCAGAGAGAAACAGAAAATTCAACACATGGAGACAGAGGTAGAAAGAGATACAAAGAACTAGAGATAGAAACATGGGAAATCACAGACACCAAAAAAAAATTTTTAAGCTACAAAAGCAGAAACAAGAAGAAACAGTAAGAAAAAAGTTCCTGGGGAGAGAGATCTCCCACACAGATATTCTATAGACCATCACCACAAGAGGGATTTCTGTTGTTCTTCTAGGCTCTACATGATATTGCACAATAATTAAGGAATGGTATAGAAATTCTCTAGTCATTTTCAGGGAATGTATCTTTTTCCCAACCAGAATATAAGCTCCTTGAGGGCAGCCATAGAGTCTTTTTGCCTTGTGCCTCCTCCTCTCCCATTCCAGTACTCTGCATGCCAAAAGTTCAATATCCATCTAGGGCTGGGGGGATAAGCAAGTGCTTATGCTCTCTGTGGCCGCTAGAGGGCACTTCTAGCCCTAGCCCCAGCCACTCCTGCTGCTAGTTTCCAGAGTGAGGATGGGAGAATTTGGTCCTGGGATTTTATTGTTAGAAGTCAGGGCAGGAGGAATATACATACATACATACAAGGAGGAGGGGAAGGCTGGGTTCTTGAGTACGTGTACACACACATACACACATACACACACAGGCACTCTCTTTCTCCCCACTCTTCCTCTCCCCTGCACAAATAACCTTCTCCATCCAACCAGAGACATATAAACCCTCTTCCTGCATCCCCCAACATCTGTGGCAGAGACCCACAACACAAACACTCACAGAACCCAAGAACAGACAGAGTGCAGAGATGCTGAACCCCTTTCCCACTATCCAACCTGCTTTTTTGCCTTTTCTTCCTCTTTTCCCTTGCTGCTCTCTCCAGTCTTTAATGGACTCCTTCCTCCTAGACCCACCTCCATCTTTTTCTATGGCTGGACAGCTCTGAACTCTTCTGAGCTTAACAGCAATTCCCATCTCCCCCAGCCTCTCAGGGACACAGGCTTCTGAGGAAAAGCTATGAATGGATGGATGGACCATTGGTGAAGGAAGAGTTATACACACTCACTTGAATACACACCCACAGACCCATGGCACACAAAGACATGCCAAGAGTGAGGCACTCATGAATACACCACATTGAACTTCAATAATGCTCTGGAAATCCCCTTTCCGGGCCTGGGAGTCTTGCCACCCTGGGTGACTTTCCACCCAGGAACTTCTCTCTCTAGAGTGAACACCTTTCAATGTCTCTGCTTCTTTCCATCTTCCTGTTTTCGAGCCATAGAATATAGGCAGCTCTGGGGATAGGCTGTATGTCCATCGATACCTATTAGTCCATGTATGCAGACTTGCTTTCCCACTGTTACATACAAAGAGGAGCGCTCTGCCTCCTCAACCCCCCATTGTTAGAAACTAATAGTGCAGCCCATATTGTACTATAGTGTGATATCGAAGTGGCTGAAGTGCAGTGGCTCTATTTACAAGAACAGCTGCTTCATGACAGAATTAGAGTTAGAAGGACACCTAAGGGATCGTTTTAGTTTAACATCCTGTCCTATGGACTAATTTCCTTTATAGACTTCCTGAAAGGAGGTCTGCCAGTCCTTCTTTAACAGTTTTCATTGATGGAGAACTCACTACCTGAACTCCATTTTTAGCTGAAGTTCTTCCTTACATTAAGCTGAAATCTGCTTGCACCACCATCCATACCCACCCTCCACAGTTACACACTCTCTTAGTCAGACACAAGTGAATAGTTATTTTAAATGTACATGTTATACAGAGAAGTGTGTTTACACATACATCCACCAAAACACATACACAGAATTTTGTGTGTGGTACAGAGGAGAGAATCCTGCTTTTGGAGAAAGAAAGTAATAGCGGAAAGCTTGTTTATGTGCATAATTGTGTGGATGGAGATATACTATAATGAATGGACACTATAGGGAGATAGCTTTCAGCTAAATAAATCCCAGCTCATATTCTAGTGCTTTCACTTATAAACCTATGTCACTGCAGGCAAGTCATTTAACATCTCTGGACCTCAGTTTCCCCATCTGTGATATGAGCGGTTTGGACTAGATCATCTCTGAGGCCCTTCCAGCTCTAGAGTCTATGATCCTCCTTTAAGCATAAAGATATATTCCCTGTGACACATAACAACCTGCATAAATGTTGGTATACTCTCCCCCAGTCATATGCATCCTCCCAACATTCCCTTGTCCTATATGCAGAGGTTCACATATTTGCACAGTCTCTCCTCAGATTGGGCACACATGTAGCCACACATCCTGGTGATGCTCAAGAAGCCATATGAAAGCCCTGTGGCAGCCAGGCAATGCTACAGATGATAGCAACGTGACCCCCAAACTTGGCAAGATCATTTCTGAAGCTGATACCTTGGCAGTCAAAACATATTAAGTAACAGAGCTAGATTCATGGTCACTCATTAAGTACCACATTTATCTGGCTACAAGGCTCCTTTCCCATAGCAGGAAGGCTTGGAAAAGTTTACATGTAAAGACCATGATGGATCTTAAAGAAATGGGGCATACTTCTTAACTCATTTGCCTCAAAGAAAGAAAAGATCAGGGGAGCGAGTGCTTAAAAGCATGGCATTTGGGCATGTTATTGCACGGTAAAGATGAAGTTCAGTTTGATTCATATCTTCGGGACTTGGTGGTGGCTGGCTTTCAGCCGAGAAACCTCCTAAAACTTAGCTAGGCTGCTCTTCTGGACAATAGTCCTTCCAGACCCATATTCAAGAGCCTTTCCAGCTCAGAAATCACTTCTAGGCCTTTTGCTCTTCAGGCATGGTTTTGAAGGAATGAGGATCACTTCTCTGCCATGATAAAACGCCCGAGGATTCAGTGGAAGAGTCTTTGAAATGGGAAAGAGAGCCAAGTTGTAGGTAGAAGGGCTCAAATCTTGGGAATGGAAGAAAGTCATGACATGAATGTAAGTACTGCATTTATATCACTTACATCTTTAAAGAGATGGCCAGATTGTTTAGACAGGCCCCTCACACACACTGCTAGATATTCCTTGCTTGCTCTTCTCTCTCTGTCAGTGGCTCTAACAGCAGAGGGAAGTTCAGAACTTTGGCAATGAATATTGCAAGAGGAATCCAACTAGGAAGTAGCTGGGACCATAGTGAGAAACAGTGGAAAACAGAGTAGGGGGGATGAGATATGAAAAATATACGGGGAGAGGTAAACAGCTGAGAATAGAACCCAGAATTCTTACACCCAGTTTCATCCTCTACTCATCCCTGATCTCATTCAGTAGTTCAGGGGTAACTGAGGTTTAATGTGATACTTCTCCAACCTTAGGGAGTCACTGGGCCAAAGGAGCTAGAAAATCCTCAGGAAGAAGAATGAGGTACTTCAAAATTCCAGGCACTGCTCTAAGTGCTTTACAAATATTATTTCACTTGATCTATTTGGTATATATGGTCCATATGGAGAGAGAGAGAGAGAGACGAGAGAGAGACAGAGAGAGAGAGAGAGAGAGAGAGAGAGAGAGAGAGAGAGACAGAGAGACAGAGAGAGAGAGAGAGACAGAGATATAGAGAGACAGACAGACAGACAGAGACAGAGAGAGAGACACACACACAGAGAGAGACAAGAGACAGAGAAAAAGATAGAGACAGAGAGAGGAGAGACAGACAGAGAGAGAGAGACACACACACAGAGAGAGAGAGAGAGAGAAAGAGAGACAGAGAGAGACAGAGAGAGAAAGAGAGAGAGAGAGAGAGAGAGAGAGAGAGAGAGAGAGAGAGAGAGAGAGAGAGAGAGAGAGAGAGAGAGAGAGAGAGAGAGAGAGAGAGAGAGAGCCCATTCTCAGCTGATATTAGGGATATGGAGAAGAGGGAGGGGTATAGGCAGTTGTATGAGGCAGAGGGGTCCTGAGTACTGTAGACTAGAGATTTACTGAAGAGATGAATTAAGATGGGGCTGCAGGTTTCAGGGGTGATAGAGCAAAAGCAGAGATAGCTGAGACATCACTAGGTATTTGGGTCTCTCCTTCCCAGGGTTCGGATTCCAGTCCTGCTATTTCACCTTTCTCTCTACACTCTGTTCTCAGGATTTAGGTCCTGCCATTCATCCTTAGCTCCCTCCCCCCAATCCCCCTCTCCTAGAATCACGGACATCTGCAAACGTTTGCAGGAGAACCATTTGAGGAGCCTTAGAAGCAGACCCTATCTCCCCAGGCACTCCATCAGGCTGGGCTGTACCTCTTTCCCCCACTGAGCCCTTGCTGTAGCTTTGTCCATCCAAGTCAAGTCTTTCAAGGACAGCAAGAGAGGCCCGAGATTCAAGAGGCTCCTCCCCCAGCTGCTTCCTGACTCCTGCCCCCAGAGGCACTTAGTTACTTATATCAATTCCCTATTACTTTAGCCAACAGTCTGGAGATCAATTAGCTTAGAGCAGCCACTTAGCAGACGGCAGCCTGGGAAGTAGAAAGCTGGACAGCGAGGGGGAAGATCCTGCCCTCGGGATCTCCTGGTTTCCCAGAAGTGCTGCTCCTGAGCCCCAAAGCTTCCTTCCTCCCGCCTCAGTGAGGGGCAGCTCGGGATCCCCAGGGCCGATCACTTGTCCTCTCCAGACAGCGAAGTTCAGCCACTGCTGGCAGTCTCTGCGGGAAGCTGGGCTGCCAGTTCCCCTCCTGTGCTGGACTTGCAGGCACAAGTGTGGCCACATGCATTCTTCCTCCTCAGCTGAAGCCCGAGCTCTAGATAGGCACTGTTAACCCACTTCTCTCTCCTGCAGCTGTTTGGAATTCTGTTTCTTCTCCTTTTCTGGCTCTCTCGACCCACCCCAGTTTTAAAGGGGAGCAACAGATCCCTGCTAGGAGCCCCACAGAACAGGCACCCACCACTGCGGCCCAGGCCCTTAGAGGAGCCCAGCTGGAGCTCTCCAACTAGGCACTGGGGAAGAGCAGGAGCCAGAGAAGAGAGCAGCGGCTGTGGGTACGTGGAGGGAGGAAAAGCATTAAAAGATGGTGGAGGGAAGGGCCCCTAGATCGAGAACCACATGGAACCCTGGCCAGCCCTGGCCTCCTCTATCCTAGCTCCTTCTTCGCTGGCCTCAGTGCTTCCTCTCTCTCTCTCTCTTTTTTAACCCCCTTTTTTGTGCCCTGGTTCTTCCCCTTCACAATTCCTCCCTCGAAGGGCCCCTGTCCTCCTCCTGCCATACCTCTAGGGAAAGGTTCTGAGCCCAGCTTTGGCAGAGGAGGGGTGAAGGCTGGGAGGAAGGAAAGGGCATCTGGACAAACTGGGCACTTATTTATCCCTGCCCCCCATTCCAGCGTTGTTCAGCATTCCATCCACATCAGCCTCTCCCACTGCCAGGGACAAATAAGGTGCAGCTGGGCGCTGAGGCCCTGGCTGCAGCTGCTCCCACCCCCCCCCCAAACCCCCTCCCCCAGCATCAGCATGCAGCTGCCGCTCCACAATACCCTTTCCCTCACGCCATGCCCCTTCTCTGCCCAAGGCCCAGCCCCTTGCCCTGGGTAAGGGTAGTCCAGAAAGCAGGGAACACAGACCCTGTTGCCCTGGCAACTGATCACCCAGACTGTAAGGGAGGGAGGTCAGGAGAATTTGGGGCCTTGGAGTTTGGCTTTTGAGTTTACCTTTGGGAGAACTGGGAATGGAAAGTTGAGAATGAAGCCAGTGAGATTTCAAGGCAATCCCAGGAAGGAATGTTTCATTGCCTTTACTTCACTCCTGACCTTGCCTGCCCCTTGGGATTTCCCAGCCCCAAATTCCTCTCTAGATCTGCTGAGTCTCTTTGAATTCATCCTCTCTCCCAAGAAAGCTCATTTTCTACCCAGCATTATCCCAGAAAAAGGGCTGGCACCCAACTGTCCTGGGGGTCATGAATCCATCTCTTAGAAACCCAGGGAGCAGGCATTGATTTACATCTGGAATTTTGCAACCTCCATCCCGTGGCTGAATTAGAACAAAGGAGTCAGGAGAGCTCTGGGAAGCTGGGGGTACAAAGGGAGAGGTCAGGTTTTTTTCACACATAAACCCCTCCCCAAGATATTTTGTACTCAGTGGGAATAGAGAAAGAACAAAGAAGGGTGGGATCAAGTAAAGAAAAGATGGAAGAGAATAATCCTGTGTGCCAGGAAGGTCAGAGGGGACCAAGGGAAGAGGCCTTCATATAGGAGGGGATACCATGGAGTCAACTCTGGTCAGAGTATGTATGTATTCATGTATGTGGTGTGTGTGTGTGTGTGTGTGTGTGTAAGCTAGGGAATTCGAGAACTCTATGTTGGGCTACCCTGTTTCAGAGTTCCAAGGCAGGTTTCCAGAAGGGAGCTTCTGGTGATATACTTTGTGTTTTGAGTATTTGGGACAATCCAAAGGGAGAGAAGAAAGGATGCTGGGAGGTCCAAGTCCTCCATGCTTTCAATTCCACTTTAGGTGTCAAGAAAACCTTAACTTTCCATGAGCCCTTCAAACTAGGTAGTGCTGCTCTATATTCCATTTTATCCCTGGAAGCCTTCTTTGGGTATACACCCTGAGTCTATTTGCCCCACTTATGCCCCTGGAGTCAGAACCAGAATCTTGTTGCAGAAAAAAGAAGCTCTGAGCTCCCCTGAACATTTATATTTTGTTATACCTGCTCAGAAATTTCCTGATTATATGAGCTCATTATATGGCAGCATTCCCACTTTCATGGACTGATTATTTCTCAGTATTATCATTTAGAAACCTCATTGGACCAATTGAAACTCAACATTGCTTTTTATGCATTTTTGCATCTCATCTTGATGCTTTAATACTCTCCAAATAATACCAACCCATCATCCCTCCAAAGCCTCTCAAACAAGTAGAAAGTCATAGCCTTTTCCTCTGGTGCCTTCTGTCTACAAATGTCCAAGGAGGGCCCTCTCTTTGTCCCACATATCCAATGGTTCAGTCTTGAGAACATGGGTAGAAGAGCCCGAATGCTTGTGCCCTTTAGATAGTAGAAAGACAACTGGACTTGGAATCAAAAGACCTAAACTCAAGCCCTAACTACAGCATTTACTAGCTATACATTTTGGGCAAATCACTCACTTCCACCAAGTCTCTTCTCATTTGCAAAAATGGAGGTGAAACTCCTGAAGGACTTATGGGAAAGAATGCTAACCACATTGAGAGAAAGAACTATGGGAGTAGAAATGCAAAAGCAAAACATACGACATCACATCACATGTGTATATACGGGTATGTGATTGGGTTTAGGCTTTTAAAACTCGCTCTATAGAAAAAATGAATAATATGGAAATGGGTATCAAATGGCAACATTTGTACAACCCAGTGCAAGGAGGGAAGAGTGGAGGGAAAGAAAATTAATCATGTAGACATGGAAAAGTATTTAAAAACAAAAATTTTTAAATGGAGTTCAAACTGCTAGTTACACCGCCTGCCTCACAGGATTGTTGTGAGACCAAAGGAGATCACATAGGTAAGGTACTTTATAGATTTATGTGTGTTAAGATGATTTTGTTTGGGTTCAGATCTGTGATTTCATCTCCACAAAAGAAGACTGACAACCCACCTAAAACTTACATTTTAGGGAATTGCCTAGAGAACTGAGAAAATAAGTGATTTAATTTCTGGGGTTACACAGTCTTATATGCCTAACTCTCTAATCAGCAAACCACTCTGTCACTCAAATGTAAATTTGTGTTTTTAGATCAGGGTAGGGGATGTCCAAAAAAGAGACAAAAAAGTTTGGCCTCAGACAAATGCCATAATCCCCGAATGGTTAGAAAAGGAACATACATCTTTGCTCCTTCTCACTGGAAAGACCTTTAGGGGATCAGCAATGCCTCGTACAGCATTACTGGGATTGAGAGAAGGAGCAAGGCCAAGATTTGCCTGAAATAATGAAGAATGAAATGAATAGAACCAAGAGAACATGTATGTCCTCCTCCAGAGAAAGAACTGATAAGTAGATGTATGCATGGAATAGTTTTACATATATATATTACACATACACATATATGTATGTCAAATGGTAGCATTCTCTAGTTTGTGGTGGGGAGGAAGGGAGGGAGACAGCTCAGGACTTAAAATGTAACAAAAAAAGAAATAAAATAAAAAATTTTTAAAGGAGCAAGGCAGAGAGAGATAACTCCCAAACTGCTTGCCCCCTTCCCCGAAAAGGAAGGAAAAAAATACCATTTTCCATTGTGCATTTTCTTATTTATAGATGTTCTTTGGATTTGGTAGGTCTGGAGAGAAGACCAGAGCTTAAGAGCATTGATGGTGGGGCAGAAGCACCAGGGAAAAGACAGAAGATCCAAGAAGAGAAGGCTTAAGTCAACAAGGGTGTCTGGGAGGGGGGGAGGAGGGGGGGGCTTGATTTGGGACAAAGAATACCCCCATTTGGCAGCAGAATCAGTGACTCCAGCATCAGCATTATGTTCCAATGAACAGGGCACTGGGCTGGGAATCAGATGACTAGGATTTCCTATCCTGGATTTTGCCATTAGTTGCATGTCTGACTTTAGTCATATTATTTCCAAATCATCTTCCTTGGAGACATTTTGGTGCAGTGGATAGAGCACTGGACTCAGAGACCAGCAAGACCTGAGGTTTAATCCTGTCTCAGACACTTCTAGAATCTTTGGTAAGTCACTTCACCTTTCTCAGCCTCAGCTTTTCCATCTGTAAAATGGTGATAATAATAACACCTACCTCCCATGGTTGTTGTGGAAATTAAGTGACACAATATATGCAAAGCACTTTGGAAATCTTAAAGCACTCTATAAATGTTTCTTCCCCCCCCCCCATTCAATCAGTAGCCAAGCTTTATCAGTTACATCTCCATCAGATCTCTTGCTTCCATCCCCTTCTCCCCCATTGTCATGGCCATCATCCTATTTCAGGCCTTCATCATCTCTCCCCTAGAGTATTTCAATCATCTCCTAATTAATCTCCCTGTTTTCAGTATCTCCTCTCTTCAACCCCTGCTCCATCCAGTTGTCAAAACAATTCAAACAAAATCATATAATTCTGACTACGTAATTCCCCTGCTCAAGAATCTTGAGTGGCTCTCTATTTCTGCTGGGGTAAAATACAAACTCTTCGGCTTGGTATTTAAAGGCTTACACCATCAGTTTCTATCTTTCTAGACTAATTTTACATTGCTCCTCTTTACATACTCTACATTCCAGCTCAAAGAATCATTTCCTTTTCTGTGAACTCGGCATTCTATCTCCCATCCCGTGCTTTAGCAAAGTCTTCTGTGCCTTTCTCTTCACCATTACCTCTTCGAATCCGAAGTCCTTCTAGGCTCAGCATATGTTCTTTTGGCTATGGCAAGCCTTTTTCAGATGGCCAGACTAGCTAGTCCCCTCTTCTTCCTCAAATTCTTACATGTACAGGTCTTACCCTGCTTGGAGGTAAGCTGCTCGAGGGCAGACGTTCTCATGTTTGCCTTTCTATCCCCTGTGCCTATCATTTGACTTGTACACAGCAGAAGCTCAACCCAAATGCTCCTTGAATGGAATTGTTGAATGTCTTCATGGCTTGGGTTTTGCATTTGTATCCAATAATATTGTTTGTTCCACCTACCTCATAGGGTTGTCACGGGGATTCAGTGACATGATAGATGGAAAGGTACTTTATATTAGTAATAATAATAATAATAATACACCAAATCAAATACACAACTGGGATTCCAAAACATTGAGCCAGGGACATCGGCTTGGAGACAGATAGGTCTTTAAGAGAGCAGAATGGTGTCATGAAAAGAATGCTGAAGTTGAATTCAGGAGAACGTGGTTCATATCCTGGCTCTGAAACTTACTGGCTATGTGTCTTTGGGTGCATCGTGCTCCCTCTCTGAAGCTTAGCTCCTTACCTCGAAAATGGGAACAGTAAAAGACCTTGATTCCCTGGTGACAGGTGGTGACAGGGCACAGTGCCATGATGAAAGCAGTCCAAGGATCTTAAAATGCTTCATAAATAGGAGTTGTTGTTACCTAGGGCAAGTTGCTTTACCTCTTTGGCTTCAGATTACAAATTATGTAAAGTGAAGGAAGTGACCCAGTGGACTTCTAAGGTCCTTTCCAGTGACCCTTTATTACCTGATTAGGCATTTGGGTGGTACAGTGGCTAGAGCAAGAAGACCTGCATTCAAATGTGACCTGAGATACTTATTCACTGTGTGACCCTGTTAAATCCTTTTATCTCCTTCTTACCTCAGTTTCTCCATATATAAAATGGGGGTGATAGTAGCACTTAAGTGCTTCAATTCAAAACATTTACATCTTTATCCTATCCCCCTCTTTTGAGGATATATCTACACATACACACAAAGACAATTGTTGACAAGGTCCCTATCTATTTTTATACACTCGAATTCTTCAGAATGAGGTACTTTAAAGACCTAATCTTATACAGAAATATCTAACTATCAGCAAGGCTATAGCAAGCCCAGGAACCCATTCACCTAGTGTGGAGAGGACCACAAATTCAGATTAAAAATATTTAAGATGTTTCAGTATTTTTTTAAACTCTCATCTTCTTAGAATCGATACCAAGTATCCACTGTGCTACCTAGCGGTCCCAAGATGTTTCAGGAGGATTAATCTAGCAATTACAAGATTCAGCATTTCAATTTAAAAAACAAAAACTTCTACTGTGCACCTTCCCAGAGTTGCTGTGAGGATCGGATGAGGTAAGAATTGTTCAGCATTTAGCACAATGCCTGGCACATAGAACTGTGGATTCAGAGCTACTCCACTTTGTTCACAAAACTAGTCAATTGCTACATTTTTATTTCCTAGGTTGCTTAGCTACTAATTTAACTAAACAATTAAATTCTGTTGGATCATTTCAAATTAGTATGTTGGAAACTATATGAATTGGGCCAGCTAGGCAGCTCAGTAGATAAAGTGCCAGGCTTGGAATCAGGAGGACCTAGGTTCAAATGTGGCCTCAGATACTTCCTACTTGTGTGACCCTGGGCAAGTCATTTAATCCCAATTGCCTTGGAACCAATACTTGTATGTATTTCAAGACAGTAGGTAAGGACTTTTTTTTTTTTTTAAGCCCTTACCTTTCATCTTGGAATCAATACTGTGTATTGGCTCCAAGGCAGAAGAGTGGTAAGGGCTAGGCAATGGGGGTCAAGTGACTTGCCCAGGGTCACACAGCTGGGAAGTGGCTGAGGCCAGATTTGAACCTAGGACCTCCCGTCTCTAGGGCTGACTCTTAATCCACTGAGCTACCCAGCTGCCCCCAAGGGCTTTTAAAAATAGGGAGGAAAAAAAAAGAAATTGCATAGATCAGGGAAACCTGAGTTAAAATCTGGTGTCAGAAACTTACTTAACTATATGATCCAGAGCAAGTCACTTCACCTGTTTGCCTCAGGTTCCTTATCTGTAAAATGGGATAAGAATAACACCTACCTCCCAGGGTTACTGTGAGAATCAAATGGCATAGTAATTGTTAAATGCTCAGCACAGCATCTAGCACATGGTAAATGCTATATAAATGTTGATTATTGTTATTTTTACTAAGTATAATTATTCCATATTTTTTTTTAAATGCAATTAGTATAGAATCCCAAATTGATGAAATGATTTCTCTATAAGGATTCAGAAATGCATTCAACTGAACTACTTGGCTGGAGAGAAAATTTTGTGTTATGTTTTTTTAAATCTGCATTGTTGTTTCTTATTGCTGGGCTTCTGGATTTCCTTGTATTGTGATTTGGGGGACATCATTATATAAGACCTGCTGCTACTCTGAGAAAAATTATAACCAGAGAGCAATCCAATCATACCACTAGAAAAGTAATTTTTCTTTTCACCTGGATGCAACTGGATTATGAATGAATGAGGCAGAAGAAGAAGGTGGTTGCAAAATTTAAGACCATTAAGTATTTAAATTGAGTATATTTTGCTTTGAAATAGGTAATAGGGGACAACTGAATGGCTCAGTGGATGGAGAGTCAGGACTAGAGATGGGAGGTCCTAGGTTCAAATCTGGCCTCAGACGCTTCCCAGCTGTGTGACCCTGGGCAAGTCACTTAACCCCCATTGCCTAGCCCTTACCAATACACAGTATTGAATCTAAGACAGAAGGTAAGGGTTTAAAAAAATGGATAATAACTTTGGGTTTAGAAAAATAGACATCCTAGGGGTGTCGTTATCTGTGAGGTTCCTTGAAACTTTCTATTTGGGCAGAGTCATAAGATCTTTTCAACTATGAAAGCAGCTACAAAAATAAAGAAGTGGTTTGATGAACTACAACCAGCTCTGGCCAAAATGGGAGGAGCTATAAGTTTGCTTAAAGAGTAAGCTTTATTTGAAAGGTTGTTTTGCCATCACTTATGAAAATTATGACATTGTACCTGCTAGTAAATAGTATGTAATGAAGTCACATCTTTTGCAAATTTAGTAACAATAGACCTTAGATTTCAAGAGGTTTTATTTTGCCTTAGGGGTTAATAGGCAATGTGAGTATCTGTTAGTCTGGAAGCTTATAGTGGCCAGCATTTTTCTAGATTTTTGAATCCACTATCATGTGTTCCCTGTATGTATGGAACTCTAAATATGGGTTTCTCTTAATTTCTAACGACTTGAACTCAGCTCCAGGATGAATTTAAACTAGTTAGGTCCTTATATGAGCTCATGGATTAATATGTGGTTATTGTAACATATGAAAAATAATAATAACCAAGCCCAAAGCTGTGATGAGTGAAATGTTGCTATTTGAGGTAAAAATCCCTTGAGAATATAATTTGATATTGTTCTGTTCTAAGTTTTGATTTCAAGTATGATGCCTGAATTATTATTAAGCCAATAGTCCAGCATTCAAGGGAAATGCCAAAGAGAGTGTTCTAATCTCTACCTGGGGAAATTAAGGGGATGACCTTGCACAGGTGAAGGTAGGAGCCTCTTGGCTCAGTTTCCCCATTATGCTATTTCCTTTCTGAATAGAAAATGCTCTTACCTGGTTAATTCTGAATCTAGTTATGATACCCTGTGAAATAGTGTGGAACTTTGCCGTATGATTGGCTGTTAGCTATGACTTTTACTTGGACTCAAACAAAGCTAAGGTAATTTCTTTTTTTCTCCTGTTATGCTTTTTAGCAAATCAATCTGTACCCTAAATCAGACAGTCTTGATATCACCATAGACAGGTTCCTCCATTTTCCTTTCATAGCAAATCTTTATACTCAGGGGAAGATGAATAGTAGAAGTTTGTTGAGTTTTTTTTTATTGTAATGCTTAATCTTTTTAGTTCCTGAATTAATACTGAAACATTTTAGAGTTACTCTAATAGCATACAGGTATGTAAGATCTTACTATTTCTAAACTGAATTTGTGGTCAACTCCACATTCTAAACAAGTAGGTGAATGAATACTTAGGCTTGCCATCCCCTTGCTGGTAGTTACATATCCATGTATTAAGATCAGGTCCTTAAAATATCTCATTCTTTCAGGATAATATATATGAATTATGTATGTACATATGAACATATGTATAACATATTTAGGAAGACCTCGTCAACAACCACCATATATACATACACAGGCATGCACACACATCCTCAAAACAGAGATAGGATAAAATGTAAAAGTTTTACATTCTTAATGAAGTAGTAAACTTTGAGAAAGCAATACTATTTGCTCTAAGAACTAGGTTACATGTATGATTAGCTCCCAAATGTTTCTAATGGGATAGATGGTCTTTGAGTATAGTTTAGTAATAAGTTCTTAAAACTGGATTATGGATTTGACATGTAAAATTGCATTAGTAATCGTAAAGAAAAATTTTAAACTATGTTCTTTTCCTATTTTGATGTCTCTTTGATAATATTAAGAGACAAAAGGGCTCATGTTCCAAGTCAGGCCTCATGGATCCCATTTAATATTCTTCCTTCAGTCTGCTGATCTGGTACAGAGTCCAGGTAAAGATGGGAAGAGCAATGGGTATGTAAAAGCAGAAATCCTCTGAACTTTCAAGTGAACTATGGATCTCTAATTTGCTGTCTAGAGTACTCTTATTAAAAGGATTAACTCCTTAAGGTTTGGACTGATTTTCACTACTTGAACTGGTTACTAGAAAACTAAATTGTATTGAGAGTGTTACTGGCAGATTTTTGTAGTATTAAATAAGAATTCTGCAAGTGGCTTGGAACCAAAGAATCTGATCTCCTTGGAAGAGTCCATTCTGGAGCTGCTATGAGAATGAGGAAATTCTAGTCCAGAATTTCCAAGGAAGAAGTTTCCAGGTACCAGATGACTACATGAAATAGCAAAGACTCAAAATGTAACTTCTGATTACATGGACTTTGATTGTGGGTTACCAAGAACAAGGAGACTTCATGTTATTTAACATCAATGATCAATACAGTATTACCCTTAGCTTGAATGTTTTGTGACATTTATGTTTGCCTACAAAAAGGGGGTATGCCCAAATTCCTTTTATTTGATGTTCAAGAATCAGGGTCATTCCTGCATTCATTCACTTCAGTGAATTGAAAGCTTCCCTTCTGTTTACATCAACCTCACCCAAACAAAACTACTTATGGAAATAATTATGTTAACTCTTGAACATTCCTTAGGTCAAAGCCAAAAGGAAGTTTGAGCTTCCTAAAGTGGTTTAGTTATGTGAACCCTCTAAAAAATTAGTAGTTTAATCTATGAACTGACTTAGTTTACCTATAAAATCTGTTTCCAAGGTTTGTCTCTTTAATGGATGTATGAGATATGACTAAGTTTGTTTAACTTTTATGACATTGGAGGAAGCATGAGATTATGATTTATTTGTGTGTGTGTGTGTGTGTGTGTGGTGTTGTGTGATACTCATGATCACAGTGCATTTGTTTCCTAGTGTAAGTTTAAGTATCTTGACATATCACCCTGAGACTGAAAAAGCTCTTCAGGCACTCCTCAGGACAGCTAACTAGATTCATTCTTGAATCGCTGATTATCAAATCCTTGGGAACCCTAACCTCCAAGGGGCACCCCTGACCATCTCTTGTACTCTACTCCACTTAAAAGAGTCTGATCCATGGCTCCTAGTTTAGTCATGATGTTTGTGCTTCCCCAAACGGGGAATTATGGATCTAGAGCTACTCCATTTTGGGAACTACTCCATTTTGTTCACACATAGATGCCTATACTCTCCTCTTAGTGCTTGTAATGCAAGTAACCCAAAACAGTACCTGCTGTGGTACCCAGTTGTAAACTTATTCTGAGAAACAGCCTATCCCCCCACAGAAACCCTGCCAGATCAGCCTGAGTCCTAGCAACAGAGACATTGACCCTTCAACTTTTACCCCATCCATACTGCTCTCTAGTCCTATAAAAGACACAGTTCTGGGGGCAGCTGGGTAGCTCAGTGGATTGAGAACCAGGCCTAGAGATGGGAGGGCCTGGGTACAATCTGGCCTCAGACACTTCCCAGCTATGTGACCCTGGGCAAGTCACTTGACCCCCATTGCCTAGTCCTTACACTCTTCTGCCTTGGAACCAGTACACAGTATTGATTCCAAGATGGAAGGTAAGGGTTTAAAAAAAATTAATTAATTAATTAATTAAAAAAAAAGACACAGTTCCTTCCCTCAAAGGTGTGACTTTACCTGAGCAAGAAAGTCACCCTTGCTGGCAATTTTCTCAATAAACCTTGCTTTGGTTTACAAGTTGCCGTTACCTGGTTATTCCCATCCCTTCACGTAAATGCTCTATGAATGTTAGCTATCATCATTATTATTCATTCTAGAACTAGAACCTCAATCTGGACTGTGGCTCCAGAGACCTTCCCCATGCCCTTTAACCTCTAACTCCTCACCTTCCCTCACCTCTGGATCTTATGGCTATTTCAGCCAAGGAGATCAATTAAATGAGGAGAGAGTTTCCCTGACTGTTGCTCCTTCACTCCCATTTGCTCTGCCACTGGTACCCTGGCATCACCCTGCTCTGGCACAGCCATGGGAGAGAGGGGTTGCTCTGGGGCAGGGCCATGGTAACATGAGGGAGGTAGAGAGGGTTGCGTGGGCCTGGCTGCTCTTGGAGTCAAGAAATGGAAAAGCTGAAGGACACCCCACTCATCCTGAGATACCAACCTTTTAGTGCTGAGCAACACTGCCCTCCCACTCTGAATCCCGAGCAAACACTGTGCTCCCAAAGCAGCTAATACTCCCCTCCCCACTCTAAGCAAATAACTTCCACGATAAATCTCAAGTCTAGCCCTTCCCACAACTAAGGAACCCACCTGACAGACTCCCACACACTCCCAAGCAAACACCACTTCCCTCACCACTTTGAAGTCATCAGCACTGCAGACTTCACCCCGAAATTGGCAAGACAGCAACATGTCATGGATGTCATGTCCAGCTCGATCATAGAACTCCAGCATGTTAAAGGGTTTAGGCTTAAAGTTGCGGAAATTGGCCTTGTCCTGTAGCATCTCCAATTGCTTTTCATCTGCCATCTGTGTGTCTGGGATCTCATAC